>NW_010358522.1:6968-75529 GCF_000414095.1 Morus notabilis | reverse complement strand
ATGTACTAAGACTTAAATTATTAATTATGATGCAGTATTTTTTTTCTTATAAAAAAATTTAAATTTAAATTTAAAACTTTTATAATCGAGAATCATAATTTGAATATACTTTTTAAACGGGTCCTAATTATCCGGGTAGACTTTCATGTGCTATATGAATGAGAATTTGTTCATCTCTTCATTTTGAATGCCTCAAAAGAAAAATCATCTCAATTAAAATTAAGACAAAGAAGTCATGTATTTTCAAGCTTTAGTTTTTATAGATGTAGAAGAGAGAGAAAACGCAAAAATAAATCAAAGACATGTTGCTGGGATCTCAAAAAACCTAATGTGTATGGCAAATTTCATGGGCTATCAGGATGAGAAATGCATATATAGGAAGAAAGAATCGTCTTATTTGGAGTTCAATTCACAAAAATTTATGGCCATTTAGTTTGATGATTTGAGTTTTTAATTCAAGTTGAGATGTGACTTTATGTGAGAGTTTTTTACTGTAATAAAAAAATTAGATGTGACTATTTTTAAAAATTTTTTATTGTAACAAAACTCAAATTATAAACTTAAATCGATAAAATAAATAGAACATAAATCCTCGAATTAAACAGGAATCCTGATTTTGAAATCTCATTCGGGGGAAGGGTGGTGTAGCTCCGTCTCGGTTAAAAAAATTTTAATATCCATAGTAGAATTTCATAGGCTATATTGATAAGGATTGCTCCTTTATTTGCTCCAATTAATGCATAAAAAAAAAATCGTCTCAGTTAAAAAAATTTTAAATTTATTTTTATAGAGGTAAAAGAGAGAGAAAAAAAAGCAACTGAACCCATGTTATTGGGTTAAAAGCTACATGTTAGTGCCCCTAGTAGGTAACTGGTTTACAACTTATAGAAATTTCATGTTACATCAATATCCCTATGTGAATATAGACCATTGAGATCAATTTAAACAGTAAAAAAAAATTAGAAATTCTAAAGAGCCGTGATGGAATGTAGCCAAACTCCATATATATATATATATATAAATATATATGACGTATTCTACTGCAACTTTTCCAAGCCAAGCTCATAGAGTTTCACTATCAAACCATTTTTTCTTCTTTTTCATCAATAAACGTTTGTTGTGCTTTCCTGGTTATAAACAATAAGGGTTGTTATTTTGAAACGAAACTCAAATAAAATTTGAATTCGAGTTATAACTTTATTTAAGTTCATGTTCTTTGGTAAAATTTGAGTTTGGACTCGAGTTCAAGTTTCCCCTTCAACTCGAGTTCATAAACTCGAACTCAAGTTAATGAACAGTATTTTTTCTATTCTTAAAAATGTCATAACTTTTTCGTTTTAATTCTGATTGAGATTATTTTTTTCCTATGCATTTACAATGAAAAGACGAATAAAACCCCACCCATATACCCTATTAACATTTTTCATCACCATTGAGTTTTTATTAAAATACTATCTAACTATAAATTTAAGTTTTGACCCACTCAAACACAAACTCAAAAAGATTCTCAATTCAAATCATAACTCAAATGTGCACATCCAAACACAAACTCAAGTTACAACTTCAATTCAAATTATAACTCAAACTCAACTCAAAATCATCACTCAAGTCACCTTAACTCAAAAATGTAAAAGAACAACCCCTAAGGGTTGTGAACAATTTGCCTGAGACCATCTAACCGGACTAATTACGCGGTATTAGTCCACTGGTCTGACTAGGTAGGCCATTTATTCCATTCCTTGGAAAGGAATAGCGGGCCTCTTTCTTGTTACTACTCTATCTAAGGTAGGCCCTTTATTCCATTTCTTGGAAAGGAATGACGAGCCTCAAACGCTTTTTTCTTTTTATAAGGTCGGCTCTTATCTCATTCCTTAACATGTAATATATGATTTTGTTCATCTGTTGCATTTAACTTTTACTTAAATTTGTTTGGGTGGTAGTTTTTACTTCCAAACTAACCATTAGTCTTTCATACATATAAAATATAGCAACTAAAAAAAAACTTTCAAGAAACGGTGCAGTCAGACCAGAATGTTTTGAAATGGCCTTGTTTGGTCGGATCTCATTGTTATAAACACTCCACTCTGGTCTAGTTTGGAGTTTTTTCAAACCGTCAGAACAGTCCCATCTAAAAACTGATGGTTTGGAACTAAACCGGACCGTGCATAGCGCTACAAAATATTGCATACAGGTGTAGTACGCTTTTCATTTTAATTACAAAGGTAAAGAAGTTAAATGAATTTCTTTCTATATTGTAAAAACAAAATATAATGAGCTCTCATATATATATTCATCTCAATAAGATTAAATCTCCACTATTCATATAAAGTGTGTCACGTTAAGTAAGTAGTTAGGATCTAATATAATAAGATTCATTTTTTTGTGAGTGACGAAGATTTATTAGTGGATGAATACAATCTTCCAAATGCAATTGTGTCCACAATTATGATAGCAGCAGTTTCGGTCATACTTCATAGTATGGTCACTCAGAAAAAGGAAAAACTTATGTGCACAATACGTTTGGTACCATAATAATTAAATTCAAATGCATATGTATGTTACAATCTTAGGAAATATTTCAAGTACCTAAGACCTCAAACCTTGGCCTGGCTATAATTAGTCCCTAGGACTTGCAACAAATAGTCTAAATAACTGATACTGTATATATACACGTACTTTGGTTCTCTACGTAGCTTCTCTTTCATCAATAGTGGTCCAAAAACAAGGAGTCGGCAATGTCCTGTGTCACAAGGTGCTTCTACTTATTTAACGGCCATAATTACGTACCTCAAATTTGTTGAATATAAGGCTTAGATTCAATGAAGAAGACCTTCGTACTTTATGTCTGAAATTTGTGTACTAATATGCTAAAATTAAAAGTTTAAGGACCAAAATATAATTCTTTAAAGTTTTATTTCGTTGCTTTCTGCATAACATAGACAAAGAAAACTTTTTCTTTCCTTTCTATTTTCTTTAACTATTAGCCAAAACACGCGCTCGGTAAAGAAAGGAAAAAAGAAACAAAGATAAAAATGGAAAAAAAAAAAAAAAAAAAAACAAAGACAGAAGGCGGGGAAAAATAAGAAATTAATTAAAAAAAACTCAGAAAAGTAAAAATAAAAAATAAAAAAATCATGCGAAAACATTTCGTGCGCTTTGGCTCACGCACGAAAGTTTCGTACGACCTAAAAGGGAGAAATATATTTTCTTTTTTTAGATATGGTATAGATATAAATATAGATATAGATAGATATTTTATACCATTTCTTCTAAAATCCTATCCTTTCGGCAACCACAGCAGTGCTAGGAGTTATTATTATTTATTCTGGTATACTGATGTGATCTAGACCAATATATTACAACATGGTTTCGGGCTCTGAGCATCAATATATATGACGAAATAAAATTACCAGTTTTGATGTTGGATCAAGTTGCTACGTAGAAGTCATCTTGAAGTGGCAATGTGAATATGGTTCGGATAGTATTGGAATTTTGGAATGTAGTATAAAGAAATCGATCGGCCACTAGCCGCACTACTTCAGTGCATTTATGTTATCGTTTGGGAAATAGGCTGTTAGTTATTAGAAATCGATTATATGTTGGCATATGAACTTATGTCATTCAAACACATTCAACAAGAGAAATGCTAGCGTCACTGTCATTTTTTTTGTCACTCTCTATATTTATTATTTGACGAGTAAAATTTATGAACATAATATATTATTATTTAAACATAAAATGATATAGCGGAGTTCACATGTCAAATGAAGGTTCAAAAATGTCTTGAAATGTGAGGGATATAGAATGATTTTTGATTTCACAATGCTTTTTCAAATATCGTTAAGTATTCTTTTAGCAACGTTTAAAAAGTGTCGTTGTATCCACTATACTTTCAACTAGTGGTAATAATCCATATACCCACCAAATACTTTACAAAAAGGTCCCTCCACAATTAAAACTTGTTATCATCATTATTTTTCACATTATTAGTATATTATAATTATTTTGTGGAATGGAAAACTGAAAATTTTGTACGTTTTGCAACGAAAATGCTCTACTTAATTTCAACGTACGATAATAATTTTTAGTATAAAAAAATAGTCCCAAAAGACTTTATACCACCGAGTTGTTACGACCATATGACAACAAAATGTTTTAGTTTTCTACTCAAAAAAAAAAAAAAAAAAGAACAGAACAAAACAAAACAAAACAAAATTTTTTAGTCGCAGAAAAGTTTATGATCAAAAGACATTTTCGCCACGAATATTTTGATGGCAAAAAACAAGTTTTCCTTGCATCAAACAATCTAATAAAAGCATAAACGTTAGTGTCAGCCTTACATATGGCGCAGTTTTCTTGATATATAATGAGAAATAAAAAGCAGCAATATTGGTCAATCTTCTGTGAGCTTAATTTTTTTTTTAAATAAAAAGTTGATGTACTAACATGGTTAAAATAGTGTTTCTTAGGTTGGACTTTTGTTGATGAACAATTAGTAAACTAACAAAAATTATTACGTTCCTTATAATATTGTGAGTAAGGAATTTCTCAAGAAAAAAAAATAGTATCTAACAAATTGTAATTTGTCATGTCATTTAATGGATTTAAACATTAAAAGTATAAAATAGTTAGTTAAAATTTTTTTTAATAACGTGTCATAATTTGATTAGTTAGACATCATTTTGATTAAACATGTCATTTAAATCATCTAAACTATTCTCACAGTCAATAGGGATTAAGCTCTTTCAAAAGTAGTCAACGCTTAAGAAGCATACTATATAATCAAACTATATCATACATATAAGAAGCTGTAAAAGTAGTATAACTATCATAAAGGCAAGCTAATAACTTCATTACTCATAGAGAATACATGAAATTACAGCAAATATACGGACTCCGTACATAAGGAGGAGCCACATACATGCATGTACGGATGCATAATCGCCCGCACACTTTATTGTCATATATATACTCTACTATATAATATCTTAGTATCCTTATATATGTATCCATATATAGTTGATGATCAACATCCACCTCATCCATCTCACTTCACGCTGCACCACAAAACCAAATTCAATTGTCAAATTTACAAGTTCATAAAATTATAAGTAATAGCACTAGATCTAACTCTATTCAGTTTTTTGCCACAATACTGAATTTTTTTTTTTTTTATACAAATTATACTTTAAATATGGTTCTTTAAGTACTCATACTTAAATTTTAAAATCAGATATAAATCAGAAAAGATCGATCCTACTATATAAATCAACAATTTTTAAAGTTGGCATATGAATTAATGTAAAACAAAGTGCAATATTAATACTAATTTAGTTCGTGTAGTCACATGAATTATACCTGTTGCAGTTGGTGGAGGGGCTAATCTTGTAAGGAACGCTGACGCCACACTTGCCGGGAAGTCCGGCGGCGAGGCTCAGGTTGATTCCCTTGATGGAAGCAGAGGCTGTCTTGAGGCAATTGCATGCCGCCTGGCGGTCCGCCGTGGTCTTGGCCGCGCTGTTTAGAGACCTAACCCCGTTGCAGCACGCCGCTGGGACCGCCCCACCGACCTTGAGATAGTTAATGCACGGCGCCACGCTGCTCGACACTTGTCCACAAGTTATGGCCTCAGCCAAAGGGGCACCAACGACCACGGCCAAACAAACAACCAACTTCACTACTGAAGAGCTTGCCATTGTAATTCCAATATTATCTACAAATTAAGTACTAAACTGCAAATGAAAAAAAAAAAAAAAAAAAGGTTTTTGGGGTACAATAAACTTTTGTTTACTTCTAGCTAGGATTTTGTGTAGAATGTGATGTGGAGGACGGAAAATTTGGTCTTCCCAATTTATAGGGGAAATTAGAGGGGTCAAGACAAATTGGGAGGGTATTTGGTGGTAGTTGTGCTTTAAAGTAGTGATTTTGACCAATATCTATCGTTTCGGTTCTATTACATGGGCCTGCTGCTGACGGTTGAGCAGTTCGCAAAATTAATAGAGCTGTATTATGGTGAAGTTTGTGTCTTAATTATTCATTATCCCAAGTCCCAAAGCGAGTTAATTAACTATAGTGACTGCCTTACAATAAGAAATTTCGAAAGGAAATATGATGAAAACTACTCGAATAAGTTATGGCACTTGAGAGTATCAGCAAAAGGTTATGGTACTTAGAGTTCATATAATTTAAACTTAAAAAGAGAAAGAAAATAAAAAATGAAAAACAATATTCCCCTTTATTTGGTGTTTGGAAATGGCTATTTAAGGAATGAGCCAAACTTGATTCCAAGAATATAATGAGGGGTCATGTGCTTATGAATTTTCTTGAAAGAAAATAATTAGGGTTACAATTTATGAAGAGAAAGGGCAATACTAGCTAGGTTGTTGAACCTACGAAAGTTTGTTGGTTGTTGTTTACTATTGTATTAATTGTAGGGTCGATAATTTATTATTTTTTTAAATATTAAATATGTATAAAAATTATATGTTATGTCTATTTTTTTAATATGATACGATTTTTAATCATATCTAACCTGTGGAGGTCTCTCTTAATTACGAAGGAAATTGTATATAGAGATGGAAGACACGTGTCTTATATATGCACACACGACGTGTTGGTGAAGAAGAATACACACGGCACCTTGGTAACGTTAATTAATTGAAAAGGGGGCTTGTTGTCAAACCATTAATTATGTTAACTAATTTCTCTTCTGTGCATATTCAGCGAAAATTTATGTCATGTACATTAAGGCCACGTCTCCCTTTCCTTGTGAAATTCAGTATTTATACATTGTTCGGAGGCCAGTAGACAACCATAAAAGATTGTGAAGATCAAATATTAGCCCGTTTAGTTAGATGATTCATTCTCTAATTTAAATTATAATTCATGATTTATTATAGTATTTTTTCTCATAAAAAATACACATAAATTAAAAATAATTCTAATCTTATAATTCTAATCTATGAACCAAACAGACTCTCAAGAGTTTTAGTCGGAGAAAGCTGTTGGAACCTGCTTGTTTCATAATTCACCCTTAATTTTTCTAAAATTAAATAGTGCCACTCTACCAAAATCAGATTAGTGACTAAGAAATATGAAAATAATGAAAAATAGTAATAATAAAGGAAATTGATTTTCGTTTATATTGTTTGTTACAAAAGAAGGAAAAAAATAAGTTTATTTTCACTCGTTTAGTATTAGAAATTCAATGGAGAGAAAAGATAAAATTTTATTCTTAAATTACTTTTTTACCCATTGTTAGTATTTTAAAAAGTTATTTTTCATATTATTTGTAAGTGAAAAACATTACAATGTGCAATAATCAAATTAATATATATATATATATATATTGAACGTGAAAGAGGAATAGTATTTTTTTAAGGAAAAAACTGAAAAACTGATAAAACATTTAATAAAAAAACTACAAAGAGCAATATATATAGGAATTGTCTCTGGTAAGGCACTTGGAAAGTGCCTAACCGGAATAATAATTGTATAATTCTGTATAAATTATATATATTTATATGTAAATTGTGTATATTTACATGTAAAGTCGTGTATGTTAAGTTATAAAAAATGACAATCTATATTAATCCTCAAAACATGTATATTTTATAGCAATTAGTAAACACATAACATGAAAATATGTATATTGGCTGATTTGTTGTATTTCATATTAAATATACACGAATTACATGTAAATATACACAATTTATATCTAAATATACACAATTTATATAGAAATATACAACTGTCATTCTGATCAGGCACTTTCTAAGTGCTTGATCGGACACCTTACCCCTCTCTCTCTCTCTCTCTATATATATCTATATATATATATATATATTTATATATATATGAAAGCATGTGCAGGGACAAAATTGTACTTCATGTTACAGTAACATGAATAGTACATTTTCTCTTCTAAAATCCGGTCACATTCGAAAGGTAAACTGAGGTGGCCCCAATTGTCTAAAAATCTTTCTTATTTTCTGTCTTTTTTCTTGAATAAATTTTATTTTTGTCCCTTAAATTTTGGTCTTTTTGTCACTTTATCCCCTGAACATTAAAAATTGGTCTGTACACTCCCTGAATTTTAAAACGTTATTAATTTGGCCCCTTCTGTTTATTTGACTAACGGATTTGATGACGTGGCAATTATTAGAGGGGTAGTTTAGGCCTCGTTCATTTCACCGATTTGATTTTTTCAATTTTAATTTTACTACAGTTAAAAGCTCTCACAAAAAGTCATATCTAACATTTTCTGTTACAGTACAAAGCTCTCACATAAAATCACATCTCAACTCAAATTGAAAACTCGAATCAATAAACTGAACGAGGCCTTAATAATTTATTTGCATAAATACCCCTAAATTATTTGCAAATAATTCATTAAACTACCATTCTAATAATTGTCACGTCGGACACGGATGACCAAAAATAATAAACAAAAATACACCTTGATACAGAAAAACAATAAGGCAGCTAAGAATAATAATTTTGAGAAGGTAAACTTTATTGTATTTAGTTTATGATAGATAGTTGAATAGTCAATTAAAATGAAGAACATTGACAGTTCTATGCCAACACTCCGAATATTTGATTGATGAAATTATTTGTGTTTGGGATGTCAAGTGTCAACAATATGTGATGCAAGTCTTTTTTAATAAACGATTGTTGACCTGACTCTGAAATGTGCAATTCTGCAAAGTTGGAATTTTGAAACAGGTTTTGCATTATCGTATCTTCACAAGAGGGATATTGCGAAAAAGGTATGTACACCGGTAAAACTATCCAAAAAAAGCGTAATGATGGAAAGTTAAAAAATAATTGATGAAGTGACTTTAAAAATAATTGGCCACATTAATCATGGTATTTGGGCACGTGATTTGGAACTTATTGTGCGAACCTATTTACCGGTTCGATATAAAGTACTCTTTAACAAACTAAGTGACAGAATTAAAGCTCCTATTTATAAAAGGATGCTTGTAAGTATATTAAAATACTAATTCCTCTCAAACTTCACACTTAGTTATGAAATTCTGACATTTTAATTTCTTTATTTTGTAGGAAAGATTGACTTTACAATGTCACCATACATAAAAAAGGTTATAGATGGTCAAATGAGGGAATCTTACAGAAACTAGAGGTGTTCATTACGCAAACACTTCAAGAATATTGGTGGAAAAATATCACCAAAAATTGCTAAGAGATTCCCCATACTGACATTATTAATGACGAAGATTGAATATAGCTCTATGATCATTGGAGTACTAAGGAGCAAATAGTAAGTTTCAAATATTTCATGAGGGTTTTCTTTTTTTTTTTTTTCCCTTCAGAATTACATGTTGGCGCTTAAAGATTTACAGACCTAACAATCTTTAAAATCAAAATCAAACGATGATACTCGGCATATTCCTCTCACAGAAGAAGAACAAACTCGCATGACCAAGTGCTAGTGGAATTGAAGAACAAACTCCTAAAAGAGCCATATTAGCACATTGAAGAACAATCTTGCTGCATGGACCTCCTTTGTTCAACAATTAACCTCTCAAGTCTCAACTGAACATGCAATTTCCTACATGCTTCGTTTCAATTTGATCCAAGAACCATCTTTCCTCTAACTCTGCCACCACAATACCCTTCGCTGGATAACGATGACGATGCTTATTACCCCTTGATATCGGGAGATCCACGTTATTAGACATCAGTTTAAACCTTTTATTTCATGTTTAGATTAATATTTTAGACTTCTACTTTTGGATGTTGATAATATACTTGAAACTATTATGTATGTTTTCTTATTATTAGTTAATATGAGCTCTCAGATTTCTGATATTTTTTTTTGTGATTTATTATTAATTTTATATTACAATTATAATTTATAATTTAAAAAATAAATTTAAATAATAATGAAAAATAAATTTATGTTCAAAAATAATTAATAGAAAAGTTTTGCAAAAATGAATAAGAAGCTGTCGACGCATTAGGCATAAATAATTTTAATTTTTAGGAAATTTGTTGTCGCTTGATGGCGTTGGGAACTTCATCTTCTAAAAACTTGCCGATGACAAAGGCGTCGATAAATTTTTTAAAAAAATAAGAGGGGCCAATGGCATTTTAAGTAACTTACTGACGCCATAATAGCGTCAGTAACTTCTCACTAACATAGTGATTCGTTGACTATGACGCTAAGTGTACTTAGCTACGCTAAGTTAGTGACACCTTTAGAGAAGTTGTGGTGGCATTAAAAAGTTAATTTGTGGATGCCTTAAAATACTTATAAAATTAATCAATCCATTAAAAATCACACTTTTTCTAGTAGTGGAGTGAATTTTTAAAATGATGAAAAACTGTAACGTCTGTGAGGGGATCGTTATAGATTTAATGTTTATCAGAATCTTTTTTTTTTCCCTTCTTGTTTTAGCTTTCTTTCTAGTTTCCCTTGCTTCCGTCTATTTGCAAGGAATTTTCTTTATTGTTTTTTCGTTTATTGATTCATAAAAATTATCCTCAGCTAAAAAAAAAAAAACTTTGTCATGATCTCCCAAAGCCCCACAACGTGGTCTTCATTACAAAGATTTAGAAAAAAAAAAAAAAAGACACCTGTTCTTCACATAGCTTTGATAAAGCAACATCATGCTATATATTTTACTCTTCTCTTCGACACTTTTCCTTTCAATCTAATGTATGGTGATTGTTTTTTCATAGTTCATGTTTTGAATCTTCTTTCCTCGATTGGTTTGTTGTTTTGAATCAACATTGTTGATTTTCTCTTTGTTTTCTTTTGGTTTCTTGGTGATTCCTCTTTATTTTCTTTTGTTTTCTTCCGTACCCGCACTTTTTTTTTTATATGCATCATGTTGATTTGTTTCCAATGAATTCGTAAAATATCATAATCAAACGTCTCGGCCAGTTTATTCCTGCACCGTAATTATAATATATTAGTTAGAATGAAACCATAAATTTCTTTTATACGCCACATTCATTTTGGGGTAAATGGCTAATTTAAGAGTCATTTCAAAGTGAATAACCACAAGTACTTTTCTAAATTACTGAAATGGTCGGCTTTCATTAATGATTAAACTAAAAAGAGAAAAATAGCCTTCATCAATATAACTGATTATTTGTTGTCGTCATCGTCACAGTTGCAATCGAGAAGAAAAAGGGAGAAGAGATTCAGCTGCTGTCTTCTGTAGATCTAGTTTCTCTGCGATCAAATTCGGCTTCGCGGCGGCAACGTGAGATCTCGTCAAATCTTTCCCTTGCAGATCTTTTCCCATTTTTTACGACAGACGAGAGTTTGCCATTTTTTTTTTCCAGCGGGGTAGAGAGAGGAAAGAAAAAAGAAATATTGAGACAGTGTGATGTTTGGAACAGAAGGAATTATTGGGATATATTACCAAAATAATAATAATAATAATAACTTTTAAACTTCCAGCCATATGTTTGAAATATAAAAATAGCAGACTTTTAGTTTAAATGGTTGGCCAAAATTGGCCGCCCCACACAATTTCCTTTTTATGGTGAAATTTTTTGTCCATATCAAACATATAGCATGGCCATATAATGATATGTGGTAATGACATGTTTATTTTCGTAATTATATGTTTGTTTTCGTAATGAACATATCAAATAGAACATTATCAGTATTCAACATATAAAATTAAAACAGTTACATATGTACACTCATTTTGCACGTATCATTATCGTAATCACACTATCATTATATGGTAATGCTTATTCGCTTGTTTTACACCTATACTTAAATTTATAAATCTTTATCATAATTACATTATCATTATGGTAATGACGATTTTGTATTTGTTTCAAGATATCTTTTTTTAAAAGAGTTATTTTAAGTCTTTATCATCTTTTGCATTCGAATTTGCATAAGTTTTTTAATTCCTTTTCTATCCTTTTTTTTAGGGTTTTACCTTGATAGTTTTATTTATGTGTTTGTCAAAGAAAGGTTTCATTAAATGAAATAATTTGACTTTCGTATTTAAAATCTGAATATTTTTATATCCAGCTTTTATTTGATTACTTTCATATTTTGATGATTCATTATTTTTTTCTTTTTTCATTGTATAAAGACATAAAAGTTTTTATATTATGGTATAGTACATACTTTTATAAATAAATAGAATAGTAGACATTTTTTAATTCAAATTGTTTTTAACTTTTAAGTAAAACATTATTTACAGACAGTATACTATACGAGTATTTAGTATTTTTATATCCAGCTTTTATTTGATTACTTTCATATTTTGATGATTCATTATTTTTTTCTTTTTTCATTGTATAAAGACATAAAAGTCTTTATATTATGGTATAGTACATACTTTTATAAATAAATAGAATAGTAGACATTTTTTAATTCAAATTGTTTTAACTTTTAAGTAAAACATTATTTACAGAGTATACTATACGCGTATTTAGTTCGTTTTGCAGATGATTCTTGGGTGGCCGAATATGGAATTCATATACACGTTTAGTTTTCTGCATGCTGGAATTAAACCAAGCCTTTGAGTGCCTTTCAATGGAAACAAAATAACAAGAAAAGTAGAAAACAGCCCACTCTATAGCCTAGGCGGTTGGTGTGCTTTCATCCTTCAACCAGGTTAGAGGTTTAAGGGCTGTAGAGGGAGAAGAAAATAACGAAGAAAACAAAATGAAAGCATTTCTTTAAGAAAAAAAAAAAGATCAAATACCATTAAGATATCTCGAAAGCTACAACACAGATTTTTCTGACTTCTGAGGACTGTGACACACATACTAACCATGTACCGACAAAAATCGGCCATGTATGTGACAAACACGCCCAAGACATAACTAATATCTGTCGATCGCCAAAAGTGGAGACACATCCAAACTCAGCACGCAGTTCTTTATTCTTTTCCCTTATTTTTTTTTTATTCTTGATATGCTACCACTAACACTTTTCTTGTTCATCGCCTCAGTGCACGCTGCAACAAAATTAGAAAAAAAATGGTAATCAGATAGCTACATACATACACATCTTGCACATGCATATATGTATAACAGTCTAGTTCCTTATTATGGTTATAAACATGCTACCACTAACACTTTTCTTGTTCATCGCCTCAGTGCACGCTGCAACAAAATTAGAAAAAAAATGGTAATCAGATAGCTACATACACACACATCTTTTACATATATGCGCACATGCATATATGTATAACAGTCTAGTTCCTTATTATGATTATAAACAAACATTTTCGACCTTCTTGAGTAAAAATAATTATATATAACATGTTTTATACGCACTCAATTCGTCAAATGGCGTATCAAATTATGTTTCCTTAATCATTTGGCGTTGATTATGATTTGGCATCATTTAAAGAAACAATGTTTTTTTGTCACTGCTATAGTGAGTGCTATATCAGCCAGCACATATAGGCTTATATATGCAACCAAAAAAAGAAAAAAAAAAAGAAACCGTTTTTATAATTTTAAAGCTTTATGATAATATTACATATATAGCTTTGATGATTTCATTACAATATTGTATAGTTGAGATTTTGTAGTGTACCTGTTGCAGTTGGTGGATTTGCTTATCTTGTAAGGAATGTTGGCTCCGCATTTGGAAGGGAGGGCCTCGGCGAAAGCCGGTACGAGTCCAGATACCATGCCAGCGGACTGTTGCAAGCACCTGCAGGCGTCCTGGCGGTCCTTGGTGGTAGTAGCCGAGCTGACAAGCGTCTTAATCCCGCCGCAGCAGTTCGGGTTTGGTTGCCCGCCTTTCTGCAGGTATGTCAAGCACGGCGCCACCAAACCCCGGATTCTAGGGCACGGCAACCCCGCTTCCGTCATCGGCAACGCCGCGCCGAGGACGACGCAAATCACTAGGACGCAAAGCAACTTTGAACTGGCCATTGGGTGGGTGGTTGATGCTTTGAGTTGGGGCTTGGGAGAGTAAGATGGAGAAGATTTGGAAAACAAAAGGCTTTGAGTGCTTGGATGGAAATAGGCTGAGTTGAGTGGACAATGCAACGGATTGTGGGGTTTATATAGGTGAATATGAAAGACATAATTGACGATGGCTTAGTGATCTAGATTTTAGAAAAATTATCATTTATTATGTTAAAAAAATAGCTGTTGTAAAAAGTAATTAAATATTTAATAAATTGTAATTATAAAAATATTAATTTTATGGGTATTATAGATTTAAAATATTTATTGTGAAATTTAAAAGATAAAATTATCTTTAAACTATTTTTAATTTTAACTATAAATTTTTTAAAAAAATTTTAAAAGTCACTTTTTATGATTTTTATCATAAATGACTCAAAAATTAATTTTAAACTCTAATTATCACTATCAAATATACCCAATATCATTTGCTGGTCAAATAAAATAAAATAACTGACAATATTATTGCACCACCCATCGCATTGAACGTCGTTCCTCGTTAGTAGTCGGCCAATAAAATTTTAAAAAAAAAAAATGTTGACCAAGGATGGAAAAGTTTTTCAACGGGCCGTAAAAATTTTAAGGACATTCTTGTCTATATCGGCTTATTCAATAGCTAACGGGTTGTTATTTTAAAGTGTAACTTGAATATAATTTTTAAGTTAAATTTTAATTATAATTTGAATTAAAATTGTAACTTGAATAAAATTGAGTAAAGTTGAATAAAATTAAAACTTAAGAGAACGTGAGCTTAAATAAAATTGTAACTTGAGTTTAAACTTTTTCTGAATTTTATTACAAAATAACAACCCTTAAATTTTTGAAAAACTTTTGATCAATTTTAAATTTATTATTTATGCATTAATATTCTGTCAGAATTTTTTTCCCTAGCAAGAAATTTTTCATATTCCACCATAATACAATTTTATCAGAATATTTTTTTAATTTCATAAATGTTAAGAATATGATGAAAAGCAATGGTTAATAACTACTACCTAAAGTTGAACTGGACATTCATTTTTTTTTTTTTTTGAAAGAGAATTATACTCGTGACTTCCCATTTCAATGCTAGATCTGATCAGATGAAGAACCAATGAAGTTAATGCAAAATTTACATCTGCAAGCTTTTTTTTTTTTTTTTTTTTTTTGAAAAGAATGTATTATAATTCCTGATTATTATCTTTACCCAATATTTTTTTTCTAGGGACAGTCCACACTACAACTTTCACCGAGTAAGATACGTAAAATTTTTACACATGACTCTTTTGCCAATAAAATTTTGGTATCTAGTAGTCTACTTTTTAGCTGGTAATCTACGTAGTATACTAGTATACTTGTATACCAAACTTTGTTGGCCAAAACTTAAGACTGTTTTGTACCACGTGTATTAGTGCCGTTAGATTTTGATATAATTCATTTAACTGATTTGAATTTAAAATTCATATTTTATTATAATAAAAAAATTTAAAAAATAGTCACATTTAATTTTTTTACTACAATAAAAATTTTTTAAATAAAATTACATATCAACTTAAATTAAAAACTCAAATCAACGAACTAAACGCGGCCAGTTAATACACTACTATTTGCCTGGGACAAAGTGACGTATTAATTACGATGTGGTTTTTCTTTTTTAAGTTATACTAATAAAAAACTCCCGCAAATTAATACACTTTAATTCATTTAAAATAAAAGAAATAAAGAGTGCATTTGAAATTTATTTTAAAATAATTTTATTTTTTATATAAAAATAAAAATAAAAGTGTTTTTAATTTGAAACATAAATTATTTTTAAAAATATGTTTAATAATTTTATTAAGATATTATTTTTAGTATAAAAAACTCATTAATATCTTTTTCTCTGTTCGAGAGAGAAAAAAATAAAAATAAAAAATAAAAAACGACTAAAAGTTATTTTTCATTTCTCTTTTATTTTATACTAAATTAAAAAATTATTTTCATTTTTATTTTTTATCTTTATTACGTTAAACACCATTTTTAAAATATTATAATTTTTTAAAAAAATTATAAAAAATAAAAATAAAACTAATTCTAAACACGGTCAAAGATATAAACAAAAAAAAGAAGACAAATGAAATTTAAAAGAGAATACATTAACAAGCTCATTCTGATGCTTCTAAAAAGTTTACTAACTAAATACCTATTTTCTCACACTCCATTAAAAACTTATAGCCCCATTTAATTTATAAGTTACGAGAAAATTTTAAAAGAAATTTAAATTTTATGCATAAATAGACTCATTTATTTTGTTGATTTGAATTTATAATTTGAGTTAAGATGTAATTTTATGTGAGAATTTTTTACTGTAGTAAAAAAATTAGATGTGATTTTTTTGAGAATTTTTTACTGTAATAAAACTTAAATTTTAAACTCAAATTGATAGAATAAACGAAACTTTGTGCATGAGAACACCGTGAATTGTAAATTGTTGACCCAATATGGTAAAAATGCCAAATGGTAATGCATCACAATTACGGAAGAGTGAAGAAGTTTTCTTTATCGTCTTTGCCTAGGTTCTCGTAAAATCTGCACCAAACATTGGAGAAAACGGAAACCCTCTGTCTATCCATATCTTTTCATTGCATGCAATGGGGTGTTGGGATCTTGGGCAGTGTGCGTACACACTGTTCGAACAAGTAATTTATGTGATTGAATTCATGACAAGACATGACAGTCCACAAATTTATAATTAATGTGAGTTTAATTCATTAATTTAAATTAAAAATTTAAATTAAGATGTGATTTTATATAAAAAAATTTTATTATAATAAAAAAATTAAATGTGATTATTTATAAAAAATTTTTATTATAATAAAATTTATTTAAACTCAAATTGACGAAATAAACATGATCTAAATCTATTCATTTAGGCCATGTTCACTTCACTGATTCGAGTTTAGAATTTGAGTTTTTCTACAGTAAAAAACTCTCACAAATAATTACATCTAACTTTTTTGTTATAGTAAAAAACTCTCATATAAAGTCACATCTCAACTCAAATTTTAAACTTGAATCAGCGAAGTGAACAGGACCTTAACTGATTTAAATTTAAAATTTAAATTTTATTAAAGTAAAATTTTTTTTAAAATAATCATATTTAATTTTTTTATTATAATAAAAATTTTTTACATAAAATTATATTTAAATTTAAATTAAAAAATCACATCAATAAATTAAACGAGTCCTTAATAAATAGGGACGTAGTGCGGTCATTCTTACATCTCTGGTGTGCCCGAAATTTGTGCCACATCTCAGGTCCATACTAGCCACCTATTCCTATGTTTGTGCGTTGATTTGTGGCCAAATATAGCGTCACTATCCATCCTATTTCTCAAATAACGGGGCCTTTCACGGGGCATTAATCTGGGGAAATGGAAATGTCAGCGTTATTTTTTTTTTTTCAATCTTTGTGTTACCTTTTATTTAACACGTAGAAAATAAAATAATAGAGTTTACATATTAAATTAAAAATAAAAGAAATGATAAAAAATTAATAAAAAAAATTATGCCAATATTTTTTTAAAAAAATAATAAAAAATAATATTACTTTATTTTTGTTATTAATTTTAAATTTATTATTTATGTTATTAATATTATAATAGAATATCTTCCATAATCTATCAGAATATTTTTCTAACAAGATATTTTGTATTTTGCTAAAATCATTTTCATGTTCTACTATAATATTTTTTCAATGACATAAATAATAGGATGATAAAAATTAATGATTAATTACAAAAATTTTCTTTGAATTATATCATTTATGACACTTTACCTCTTAAACTTTAAAACTTAACATCCGTACCCCTGAATAATGAAATGTTAACAAAAAAATCTCATCAATTAAGTTTTTAATTGAAATTAACAATTAATTTACTATTTTGAGAGTATTTTGACAATTCTATGCTTTAAAATTTAATTTGAATTTAAACTAATTTAAATATTCAAAAAAATTGATGTATCATAATTAAAAGATTAAATTTAAATTAGTTTTAAATTCAAATTAAATTTTAAACTATAGAGCTATTAAAATACCTTAAAATAACAAATTAAATGTCAATTTATGTTAAAAAATTAAAGGATATAGTTTTTTCTTAGCATTTTATTGTTCAGGAAAAACAGATGTTACGTTTTAAAAATTAGAGGACCAAGTGTTATAAATGGTATAATTTAGAGGGAGTTTTTATAATAAATCAAAAAATTAATGGTTATTCTTATAATTTTCTCATTGATTTAGATATCGTGTCCTACGAAAAATATTAATTGATATATAGTCATCTTTTATTTTTTATTTTTTATTGTAGATTAGTTTTGTTTTGTATCTTACAATAGAAATTCTACTTAAGTGATACTTGCCGAATGAATGTGATTCTAGACTTGTAATCTAACAGTACCCGTATAAGGTATTTTGCACAATCATTCTCCTAAACTTGAAGGCATTTGACAATTTTCCCTCTAAACTTTTAATTTTTAGCAATTTGCCTCTCATAATTAATAAACACCCTATTTGGTTTAGCAATTATCTGCCTAATATAAAAGCGTCAAAATGCTGATGTTTAGGGACGACGTCCTCCAAAAATACTCATGAATTGATTGTCTCGATCGGACGTTATGCTTTACCGAAACTCCGTGGTTTCTCACTACTTCCTTTCAGAAAGAATAATACGAAAAACGGGAGTCCTGGTTCTTAGAGAATCTATCAACCACCACAAACAAGTTTCATTCCCATTTTTTTTTCTTTGTTTACTTTTATTCTTTAATCCTCATTTTTTTTTTAATTTACATGCTTGGCCTTTATCTATATTTCTTCTCATCTTTTGACATTTTTTACACATATTTTCAAATCCATTTAGTTGAATTATTTTACTCAGGTAGTTTTTTTAGAATCCTTTATGTATTTAAGGTTTCATGTGTTTAACTATTTTTTCTGCACTGAAATATTTTTCCTCGAATATGCATTAAGCAAACATTTTTCTTCTTCTTATATGTACTCCCTAATTAATTTACTATGTGATTTGTTTTTAAATATGTTTTATATATATTTTTTTTAAAAATACACTATTGAAATAATAATGCTCAAATATGCACTCACGTAAACATTTTTTTTCTTTTCTATATGTACATCCTAATTCGTTTTCTATTCGATTTCTGCAAATTAAAATATTTCTTTATTTTGTTTATGAAAATATTACATACGACAAAAACATAGGTTGTGATTGAAATGTTCATTTTGATACATCCAGTTTTTTAAAATCTACTTTCTTAAATGCACATTATTGAAGATTATACATATATTTAGTTGATTTTTAATCTCATCTACTACTATGTGTTTAAACTCAAAATAACTTTATCTAATAAACTGCTCAAGTAACACGCATGACAATACGTGCGGAATAATGCATGGCTTTTCCATTTCGCTCCCCTTTCTTTTCTTTTTTGTTTTTGCTTTAGTTTCCGTTTCTTTTTATTATTATTATTATGTAACAAACAACAAACTAGATAGTAGTAATTATATGTGTTCTAAACAACAGGTTATATTAAATTTATACAGACCAACAATATACAAATAATTCTCTATAACTTTTCTATAGCAAATGTTGTTTTAATATATAATTTTTCTCTATAACTCAAATATATATAATATTATTCAACTCTTGTACATGATGTTACATGCACGTAGAGATGAAATTTTACTCGAGAACTCATGTTTAGAGCACCACGTTAAATGGGTCAAAAAATCAAATTTAAATGGTTTGAGATTATAACCGGGTTGAAGTTTTAACCCGTCGCGGATCATATAGCAGGGGTAGATTTAGAGATTCTCGATCCTATTCCCCCGATTAGCCCAATTAACTTTATCCTATTTTTAAAGTAAATATATTATGTCTAATATGTATGATATGTAATAGTATTTATAATATATTCCATAATATATATATATAATGAAAATTCAAAACTATGGTTCTTTTAATTTTTCTTTTGTATAGTTGTATTAATTAATTATTTATTTTTTTATGACGAAAATAACTAATCGGGTAAGTAGGATATCGTAAGTATTTCAAACCCGTCACGGGAAAATTCATTCCGTACCTCGTCAATTTATGCGGGTTAGTCGGATAGAGATAGTAGGTGATTTTATTCATGTAATGGGTTGGTGAGAAGATCATCCCATCTCAAAACTGCTCTGATGCCATCTTTATATGCGCAGAGCGCGTGACTAATAATTAGTGTATATAAATGTATGATAGTGATTCAGTCCAGCTGACTGGACAATACATTTGGTTTATTGGACCGTTTAAATAACAATCAACGGCTAAAAATGGTCAGGGGCAGTTACTTTTGTAAATAAAAGAATAAGATAGTAACCGATTAATGAGTTTACTAATTACTAATTCCGCGATGGAAGGAATTGAAAGTTGAAGCGAAGGAAGAACTTCAAAGTTGTAAAATTTCTTTAAAAGCTTAAGTGATCTTTTTAGTTATTTATTTATTTAAGAGTCTAATTTAATAAAAAAAATGTTTAAGTAGATCACATCCAAAAGGGAAAAATGTTTTTACAGCGAAAAAGTTTAGAGATTGAATTATTTATTAGGTACATATGGAAAACAGTATTTGAGAGGATTTTAAGAAAAAAATATTTAGGTAGGGATGTATTTTAGAAGAAATTATTTTCGGAAGGAAATAATAGAAACATAGTTATGAGGATCACATTTGAAAAAAAAAAAATATTACTTTCAAGAAAAAATGTTTGGACAATCACACATCTGAGAAAAGTTATTTTAGGGAGTGTAGATTAAAAAAATTAACCAGACACATTTATAAATGTAAGAATTAAAAATAAATAAAGAAATAGATGGATCGAAATGTACATTTCAATGAAAACATGTATTTTGGTTAAATAATGGTGTGTGAGCGCCTGACGTGTGTGAAAAGGAGAGATTGTAGATAGGTTGGGCATATTTAAAAAAAAAAAAAAAAATAGTTGGCAAAATCATATAGAACATTAATTAGGATGTATGAGAAAATGGTAGTTGAAAATGCCACACAGAAATAAAAGATTTGAGTAGGGATATATGCGAGAGAAATAATTTTAACTGGGGTAAATATGCGGTAAATAACGAGAAACAACATTGGGAAGTCAATGCAACTACAAGCAATATAATAATGAGGGAGTGTACCGACCACTTGTTAACTTGGTGGGAAGCATTTGATAGGAAGCGTTCTACTAGTATCACTACTCATCTAGTTATGAACTCGATGATGAGGATCTAGCCCAGATGTACCGCGCATCATATTAGTTTTGGAATTGAGGAATTATTCACTACACTGAGTGTATCACGTCATATATATCCGTTCAATAAAATTGTACTATTTAAACATTTTATCTATGTCAGTTTTTCATTTTTATTTTTCTCTTTTTTAATACGTATTCAATGCAAATACATATTAAGAAAGAGAAAAATAAACGTAAAAAGTTAACATAGATAAAATATTTAAATAATATAATTTTATTGAACGAGTGTACTATATAAATAATATGATGTGGTACATTCAGTGTACTGAATAATTCCTCTTTAGAATTAGGGAGTCGAGAGGTAGACAAATTTCAAAGAGGAATCTCCTTGTGCTACTTTCAGGAAAAAAGAAATCTCTTCCACTTGTGCTACTGTCTGGGAAAGAAAAATACAAAACCATGACGGATAATGCTTTATTCTATTTTGGGAACTATGCTTTAAATTTTTATTGATTTCTTCTTATATCATACATAATTTAAACGCATAAATAATAAGGGGCAAGTTATTTAATCTGTAAATTTTGAAAAAAAAAAATTATCATCATGATTCTTAAAAGTTGACAAAGGTATGTTGTAATTGCACCGTTGCAGTGCACAAAGTTACTTTGGATTTGTACAATTATTACATTTTTTATCACAAAAGTTACGTCGTCGTTTGATTAAATCAAACTTTACAAAAAATATATTAGTGCATTACCGAACACCCCCCAAAACTGGATAAATTTACAACCATGCCAATCCAAAACTTGCTACAACCGGTTGCAAACATAATTAAAAATTCAATAACAATTAGTTAGACCCATCATTTAAGCACCTAAACATCATCACTTACATTGCTAAAACTTTTGCCACAGAAGGGCTGAACCATCCAATCGACTGAAGGGAATCAAAATCATGTGTGTGTTTAGAACTGTTTTTTAAAATGATTTTTATGTATTTTGAAAAGTAAAAAATAAAAATGAAAATAAAATAACATTTATTTAGTAAATGTTTTGAAAATGAAAAGTGAGACTAATTTTTGTGAATGAATTAAAAAACAGTTAAAAGTTATTTTTATTTTTCTGTTTTCATTTTATAGTGCTTATTAAGAATATTATAATATATTAATTAATAAATACGATTTAACCTTTTTATTATACTTAAAATAATCTTTTAAAAGACTAATTAAACGCAATTTCAGAATCGGTTATAGAATGATTCTCAAAACAATCTCATTTTTACTTTTTATTGAAAATAAAATTATTTTAAAACCAATTCTAAATGCACCCTATGTGTGTGCAAAATTAAGTTTTTTCTTACTAAAACTTTTCAAAAAGTTTTCATATTAATTTTTTCTTTTTTTTAATTCACTTTATAATATAGTTGGATGTGGATTTACGGATATAGTGTGTCTGCAACCACAAAATTCAAATACTCTATTGCCAAGTTTTATTTTTGTTTTGTATTAAGTTTAAAAATAGGGAAATTGTAGTAAATACTCTCTCTTTAAAATATATCTAAAGTAAAATTATACAGCGACTGGCTATGTGTTAATCAATATACTTACTTTCTAAAACTTAAAAAACCTCAATTTACTTGGCATGGATAAGGTAAAGAAAGCCTTAACCGGGCCCTTAAATCATAATAATTATAAGCATGCATTTTCTTTTATTTGTAAGTATTGACAAATATACAAATCACGTTTTTAAGGACTATACTGTTTAAGAAGAAAATAGTGATGAATAAGAAGGAGATTGAGAAGATGAGGGCTATTAAATATAATCATTCCAAAACTCTTATTATGTATTTTATATGTGTTTTATGAACTTTTTGTTATAATTGTGTCATAACACATTTATGAATTTTGCTTATTTTGATGGACTTTTTTTTTAATTGATTTGAGTTTGTTTTTGTTTTTGTTTTTTTTTTAACAATTATACCCCTATGTGTTGCGGAAATAACAAGGATGCTCTCTTAACCAAAAGCAAAAAATTGAGTTTGTTGTGCTAAATTTCTCATATACTATACTTCGTGGTAAATTTTCCACTAAATATAGCATATGAGAAATTTAATATTTGATTGCTATTGAGATCTCATGATACATTTCTGTATCTCAAATGAAAATGAAAAAGATAAAATAAAATTAATTAGAATGAGCTTCAACCTTTAATTGAGTTTTTGAGAAATTCAGACCTCTAAAAAGCATAAAATGCCCACAAAATGTGTTTTCTTCTCCTCCATATTTTTTCTTGTGAGCTCTTTAAATTGTTAACATACACTTACAATTTAAATTACAATGATTAAAAATCATCATTAATCTATTAAAAATACATGTTGAATTTATCTTAAAAATATATATATTAATTTTTACATACATAAAAGAGCTAAAAAGAAACTTTCATTCCTTTAACCGTGTGTTAATCTCTTATCTTTCTTTCATATTTTCGTTTCTTGTATTTCACATTTTGTAATTCTTTAAAATTTTTTCTTCCTTTTTTTACCTTTATTTTATTTTCTTTTTTTACTTAAAGCTCTTATACAATTTATTTTTTGGTAACTTTTGCGTTAAAACTCCTTGAAAAAACTCACCGGTGAAACACTCTATTTTGACTATTGGATTAAGTTTTTGATAGTCAGATCTGTGCAAGTCCATATTAAAAATTTACAGCACGCCGTTCAGAGCTGCTCCATACAATTTAGTTTTTGATAGTCAGATTTGTGGAGTCTTAATTTTAAGTGGGGTCTTACAATTGCCGAACTTATCTAGCGGTATATATATATATATGGAGTTTACTAATTCCATACTCTGTTACTAATGCTTGACAATTAACATTAAAATGTAAAATGGCGGTTGAGCCTTAACACTCGAAGTATTAGAAATTAGAAAAAGCTTATTCTCTTTTATTAAAAACAAAAAAAATAAAAAAAATAAAAAACTACTCTCTCCCACGTCAATAAGCACTTGGATCTACGTAAAACCCCCACGCTCTTCACTAGGCTGGTTCGGATGTGAATTGGAAATTTGACCTCTTGCTAATCATAGTAGCTAACATTTTAACTGTATGTTATAAATTACTTTAAGGAGACTAGGTAATGCAACAACTAATCATCTAGGGGCCAATTCTAGTGCCAAACAATATTTGAGGACAAATTTCGAACAACTCTATGACCAGAAAAAGGTGGAGCATAAAAGAATCCTATGAAACTTCACCAATAATCATTACATGAACAAAACCCGTCAACGAAACAATGGAATCGGTTATTATCCCGGATGATGATTTCTCTCCCTGTAATCTTTGAGACTAGCTTAATGAACTCATGACAATCACCACAAACACGGAGGTTCTTAACGACTCGGATAGCATCTTTTGAAGCTGTGCTGATCAAGGCAAATGCGACGGCAAGCTTCTCGCTGTGACAACGAAGGAAATGCTCCTTTTCCTCCTCTTCTATGTCAAAGAGCATGAAGTCCGTCGTCGGAACATAACCTGCTGCTTTCAGTTCCTTGTCTAGTTCCTCAAGTTTCACGTATATCTTATCCGAAAATGGGTGAGTCTTGTCTCTGACGAGGAATTCGTGAACAACTCCATCCAATTCGACCCAACTGCTTCCCCGTACTTTCTGAATCCCTCGCTCGTTCATTCTTGATCTAATATCTGCCGCCTCGTTCCATTTTCTACTAGCTGAGTAAATATTTGATAAGAGAACGTAATTCCCCGAACTCCATGGCTCTAACTCAATAAGTTGCTTGAGTACATGTTCTGCCAATTGGGTATCTCGGTGTATCCTACATCCGCCCAACAACGCTCCCCAAACTACGGCATTAGCCTTCATTGGCATACTTTTGATTAGCTCATGAGCTTCGCCTAAAAGGCCCGCACGTGAAAGAAGATCAACCATACATCCATAATGTTCAATGGAAGGAGCCAAGGCAAAGAAACTACCCATGTTATTAAAATACCTGCGGCCCTCATCAACTAAACCGGCATGCGCACACCCGGAAAGAAGGCCAACGAAAGTGTTCCCATTAGGTTGAATCGCGGATTTCTCCATCTTGCCAAACAGTCCAAATGCAGCTTTGACATGCCCATTCATGGCTAGCCCAGAGATTGCAGCATTCCAGGACACAAGGTCTTTTTCTTTCAATTCTTTGAAGACTTCCCAGGCTTGAACCACACTCCCACATTTCGCATACATATCAATCAGGGTCGTTCCGAGGGCAGGGACAGACAAAATCTCATCGTTGTCAATCAAACTTCTTGCCCAGTTCCCTAGTTCTAGAGCCCCTAATCGAGCACATGCTGAGAACAGGCCAACCAACGCAAAGCAATCGGGTTTTAAACCCTCTTTAAGCATCTGTAAGAAAAGCTCTACCGCCTCTTTAGCCGGCCCATTCAGTACATATCCTTGAATCATACTACTCCAACAAACTACATCCTTCTCAGGCATCCCATCAAATACAATTCGCGCTTTCTCCATATTACCGCACTTAGCATACATGTCAACCAAAGATGTCGCAACAAAGAGATTCCTCCCCAAGCCATTCTCCGTTAAGTATCTATCTATCCACTCCGCACTACTTAAATCTCCCGACTGAGTACATGCAGACAAAACCCGAACGAGGTTGTAGCCATCAGGCCTCAAACCGATCTCAATTGATCTCCGAAACATAGAAACCGCCTCACTGAACCGACCAACGCCAATATAACCACTTATAATGGAAGTCCAAGAAACAATACTTTTCTCAGGAATTTCATCGAACACCTGGTGGGCCCGGTCCAAGTAGCCGGTTTGCGCGTACAAACTAAGCAAACTAGTCTTGACAAACACATCACAGTCAAAACCCACTTTCACAACATGGGTGTGGATTCTCAACCCCAGTTGGAAATCCGAAAGCCGAGCACAGGCCTTCAAAACGAAAGGGAAAGTGAAACCATTTGGCAAGAATCCTTGTCTCCGCATGGAGAAATAGAAATCAATGGCGTCGTCAAAGCAATGGCTGGAAACCAAGCCACGGATCACGGTATTCCAAACGTAAATGTTGGGCTGTTTTGTGTGTCGAAAAACAAGAAGAGGGTAAGAAGTGTTGCCGAAATCGAAGGCGTAGCGGAAGAACAAGTTGAGGAGAAAGTTGTCTTGATCGAGGCCGAGACGGAGAAGAGAGGCGTGGACATGTTTAAGATGGTTGGAGGTGATGAAGCCTTGGAGGAGTAGGTTCTTGATCTGTAGAGCCTTTGAGGTTGTTGGAGAGGCTCTGTTGCAGAGAATGCTCATCACCTGCTTCAACACTGCACAGCCACTACCAGATACAGAATACGAATGATTTTTTTTTTTTTTTTGGCAATAACAAGTGTCACCCGTTAGGTATAACTAACAAGTACCCATTTGGAGAGGCTTTATTTTATGCACACCCCAGGTCGATCTTGGAAGTTACAACTTATCTTATCTTTGGTTTGTTCGTGTGTTTAAACTGCGGTCCAAACAATTTTGTAATAGTATTTTGTTAGGATCTAGTTATAAATCCACATGTTAAGCTCATACTTTAATAATGTGAGACTCAACATATTTTTTTTTAGAAAAAAAAAAGAAATAAGTTAAAATTTAAAGGAAATTAAAATTAATAGGTTAAAGTTTTAAAAAAGTTAGTAAATAGGTTTATTTGAGGTAAATTTGGATTTACAATCATATGAATCTTCAAAAATATTTTTAGCAGGCTTTTGGTATGCAGTAATCAATATAAATTATATTAATAGAAAAGTGATGAGGGTAATATAATTTTCAAGAAACATGCATTATTACGTATAATAACATGTCAGAATCTACGTCGGAATATCATTTTACTGTGTTTGGTTAAGCACAATAATATAAATTTTCTTATATAATCAACAATTTTAAAATTAATTATAATTTATTAAATACTTTTGCTAGTGAAATTTCTTAAACAGATTATTATGGTTTTCATGTCTTAGTTTTTTTTTTCAAATATAAAATATTAAAAAAATGTAAATAAATAGTTAGAATCAATTTAAAATTATGTAAACCAAAAAACAATGGAAAAAAATGGCTACTCTCACAAACTCAAATCAAATTTAGGCTGACACAGAAAGGATGCGATTGAAGGGAGAAGGGGGCCTACGACGTGGTCTTTCTCGGTGACGGGAGCCATGGGGGTGGGGAGGCGATGGCTGGCAGCCAACATATGAGTATTGGGGATGAGTCTGCAAGTTTGGTGGTGGTGCTGGGCAAGTCAAGATCTATGGTGATGGTGGTGTGGGTGGGTTGTGAGTTTGGGTATTTTGGTGAGATTCCCATAAATATGATTCAACAGTGGCCGGAGGCCGGCGAGGTAGGGCCAATGGTGATCGATATGCGATAGTGTCTTGGGTCTTGGTGGGGTTTTGAACAGTGAATGAATTTTGATTATATTTGTCTTTTCTTTTGTTTAAGTCGTAAATTTCTTGAGTTTTGTATAGTAATCACATTCCTGAGAACATGAATAACACCATATTGGGTGGGAGTGAGATTACCCCATTTTAAGGTAAAGTGAATCTCATAGGATTGATTTTCTCGGGAATAAAAAAATCTCAATTCTTCTACCAAATATAGAAATCTGCAAGATTCTCATTCCCACTCTCAGGATTATTGCATATCAAATGCCCGCTAGATGAGAATTGCCCACTCAAAACTCTACTCTCGGTCATACTCGTCTCTCTCTCTTCGCTCTCCTTACGTGGTAAACTCAAGATTTACGCAATAAATTTAGGATTTACCAAGATAACTTCACTTGAAGCCTTATAATGGAAAGGCTGTAAATTGTGATGGTAAATCAAAGATTTAAGTGGTAAATTCAGGATTTACCAAGATAATTTCACTTAGAACTTTATAAGGAAATGGTTTTCAACTTTAATAATATACCCAGGATTTACGTGGTAAATCCAGGATTTATCAAGATAACTTCACTTGGAACCTTATAAGGAAATGGTTATCAGCTTTAATGGTAAACTCAGGATTTACGTGGTAAATCTAAGATTTACTAAGATAACTTCGCTTGAAACCTTATAATGAAAAGGTTATCAACTTTAATAGTAAATCCAGGATTTACTAAGATAACTTCATTTGGAACCTTATAAGGAAAAGGTTTTCAACTTTAACGGTATACTCAAGATTTACGTGGTAAATTCAGGATTTAGCAAGATAACTTCACTTGAAACCTTATAATGCAAAGGTTATCAATGTTAATTGTAAATTCAGGACTTACAAAGATAACTTCACTTGGAACCTTATAAGGAGAAGGTTATCAGCTTTAATGGTAAACTCAGGATTTACGTGGTAAATCCTAGATTTACCAAGATAACTTCACTTGGAACCTTATAAGGACAAGGTTATCAACTTTAATAGCAAACTGAGGATTTACATAGTAAATCCAAGATTTAACAAGATAACTTCACTTAGAACCTTATAATGACAAGGTTATCAAGTTTAATGGTAAATCCCGAATTTACGTGATAAATCCAGGATTTAGCAAGATAATTTCACTTGGAACCTCATAAGGAAAAGGTTATCAACTATAATGGTAAAATCATGATTTACGTGGTAAATCCAGGATTTACCATGATAACTTCACTTGGAGCCTTATAATGAAAAGGTTATCAACTTTAATGATAAAGTGTGGTAAATTCATGATTTAACAAGATAACTTCACTTGGAACCTTATAAGGAAAAGGTTATCAACTTAAATGATAAACTCAGAATTTACGTGATAAATCTAGGATTTACCAAGTTAACTTCACTTGAAACCTTATAATAAAATGACTGTAAATTGTGAGGGTAAACTCAGGATTTATGGAAAATGAAAATTAAAATAGAAGAAAGGGGTAAATTCGAAAAATGATAAATTAAAAACATAAAATTGCCTATTAGTTTGTATAAGTTGGTAAATTGACTATTTATTTCCATAACTTTTAAATCTTGGCCTATTTCCTACAATTTTCCTTTCTTTTATAAAATTTAAATTTCTATTTAAATTTCTCTGTTCAAATCTATGAACTAAACAGACGCTAAAATTATCTTTTGTGGACCCTACCATCACTTCTCTAGTTTTTCTTTCCCTTCCATTTTCCATATTCTCTATTATAACTTGTTATTCATAGGCTTAAAGAAAAGCAAAATTATAGGAAATAGGCGACCTACATTTAGAACTTATGGAAGTAAATGACTAATTTACCAATGTATTAAAATTAATAGGTCATTTCACATTTTCAATTTTTAATTTTATAATTTTACTATTTTCTTGTTATTTTTCCCCTTTCCTTTCTTTCTCAATCTTTTATTCTTTGTTCTCACTCTATTATATTTCTAACTCTCTCATGTATATCCATAATTTACTATTAGAATTTGTACGGTTCTTAAATAAGTGATGCTAACTTAGTAAATCCTAGATTTACTAATTATATCTAGGATTTACCATTAGCATTTGTACTGTTCTTAAAAAAGTGATATTAACTTGATAAATCTTAAATTTATCGTGTATATTCAAGATTTACTATTAGAGTTTGAACATGCTAACTTTTACCATTAGAGCTTATACATGATAACTTAGTAAATTCTGGATATTTACCATTAGAATTGTATTGTTCCTTTTCAAGTAATTCTAATTTGGTAATTCCTACTCTTAGCTAAAATAAAAATAAATAAAAAAACTTGCTAAATCCAAGTATATACCTGGATTTACAGTGTATATATAGAATTTACCATTAGAATTTATATAATTCTTGAAAAAATGATGCTAACTTATACTGTTATTTTCAAGTGATGCTAACTTGGTAAATCCTGAATTTACCAAGTATATCCAAGATTTATCATTAGAATTAATACTTTTCTTTTTTAAGTGATTCTAATTTAATAAATCTCAGATATTCTCATATTTACTATGTACAACAACAATGGGAGATAGGGAGAGAGAGTGGTGAAGGAGGACAACGACAGTGAGATTGAGGGAAAAAAGAGAGTTACAGAGGCGGACAACAACTGTAAGTGAATGGCAAACAATGACAATGAGCGAAAGGGAAGAGAGTAGGGTATATGAGAGAGAAGATAATGAGTAGGGAGAGAGAGGGAGAAAGACGCACAATAATAGGGTTGCTCAAGAGGTAGAGAAATTTCATTTAAAGGAATTTTTGAAATTTTAAATGGTTATAAATCCGAATTTACACCAAGTTGCATTATTTATTAACTTCTCTTAAATATTAACCTATTAATTTTAATTTGTTTCAAGATTTTCACTCAAAAAAATGATGTTTTCCATATGGGTATAACAGATGAGTTCTACAAATCAATGCGTATTGTTCAACAATATGGGATTTACAAGCTTTATACCTCCACAGGCACAACGAAGAGAACTAAGAAGCCTTTCTCACTCATGGAGAAAACCGGGAGGAAAAAAAAAAAAAAAGGGAAACACTTTTCTCACTCCCTTTTCAAATCCTTTATTCCATCCAGCAAAATAATCCAAATCAGAAATATATTAGTATTGAGAAAAGATCGGTTTCTATCTGCTTCTATTTTTAGGAGCCTCTTTTTCAATTTTTTTGGATTTTTTCTTGTTGATTTGATGAAGTTATTCATAATCTTTAGAAAAGTTAATTTTTTGGTTCTCATGACTTCTCCAACTGAATCAGATTTCAACTTTTGATATCTTCAAACGATCGCACTTTCATTATGAGCTTTTCACTTATTAGGGCCGGCGGTTTTAAGATGGATAATGGGAAGAAAGACTTTATTAATTTTAATTAAAAAAAGTCTAACAAGCTTTGCCACGTGGATGATGATTTGCTCAAATGAGTGGTGGCTATGTCATAAAAAATGACGTTCGGAGGGAAGTGAAGGATGAGGGAAGAGTAAAAGATGACAGAGGATACGTGGAAAATAAAAGAAAAAAGAAAAAGGTGGGTCCATCATAATAAAAAAGATTTTTAGCACATTTACTTCCTAAATTTATCATAGTTTAACGCCTTTTAAATTTTTAATTTTAATAAATTATTCTCTAAATTTATAAAGTTGTTATAATATATCATATTTTAATGACGATTGTATTAATTTTAGTGTTAAAAAAGTTAAAAATTTTAATATTTCAATTCAAATGTAATATAAATATTTTAATATCTCAATTTTAATAATATTCTAATCTAAGAGCTTCTAAAAAGTGTTCAACCGATGCTTTAGAAATTGGGAGTCACACAGTACAGACTCCCAAAAAAAAAAACATCCACAACTAGTATCAACCTTTTTTTTTTCTTCACAATTTTACTGAGTATTTAGATATACACTGACATTCTCAGGGATATATTTACAAAATATTCAACGTCCTTCATACAAGTTCCATTCAATCAGCCATTGGTAAGTAATACAAAGACCTCGTATCACTACAAGCAATGCTTCAGAGAGCCATTGTAGCTTAAATTTTTTGAAAAAGAAATTTAAATAAACAGAATTCTCGGGACAGGAATAATTAATCTATTTTTACCTGTCACAACTTTTAGAAACAAGAAAATCAACATGGATCCCGATAAAAATTAAAATCTTTCCCACTCTAAACTGTTAATCTCCTTTGGACCCTGATAAAAATTAAAATCTTTCCTACTCTAAACTGTTAATCTCCTTCACCCAGTTATCATCAATCTCTTCTTTCTCGTCAATCCCAATCACGTCTTCTCCAACCACATTCTCTATCGGATGCTTCTTGAAATAATTTAATGCCTTAATTCTTCAACTATATCGGTGTCGGACAGCTAGTTTCTTTTCTTTTTGTTTTCTTTTTTCGTAAAGAGAAATTTTTAGACGAAAGACTTGGAATAAGTCATGAAAAATAAGAAGATCAAAAATCCAAAAACAGAGAGCGATTTTTTTTTTTTTTTGAGCAAAGGTCTCGCATCTAATTTCTCTTCAATAATGGCCTCCTCTTACAAGCCTAAACTAGTAGACTTCCATCCAAATGCTTAGAGAAAGAGGAGGAAATATATAGATAGATGAGAAAGAACGGTCATCAAAGAAAAAAGTTACAGCTGTCAAAAATCCACCCACGAAAAGAGTTTTATTTTGGACAAAGAGCGAAACTTTTTTGGCAAAGAATCATGGCATTTGTTATTGCAGGGAAGGAGAGCACAAAGAAAGGCTAACAAGGTGAAAGAAAAGGAAAAGACAGAGCAAAACGAAAACACAACGGAAAGAATAGAGAAGAAAACGAAAAACAAAAACAAAGGAAAAAGGAAAATTTTTCAAAAAAACCATAAAAAACGTAACAATATCTTATTTCTGCTATTATTTTTTAAATTCATATATTTTTATATCCTTTAATTTATCTTTTCATATCTTATAAATCTTTTAATGTCCTATGTTATCTTTTACGTTCTATAGGTTATTTTTTTTCTCAAAACAAGAGGATCCACACAAAATTTGTGTAAAAAAAGAATCCACACAAAAAACGCAAAATTTTTGTTCCCTTCTTTTTTTTTTTTTTTTTTTTACATAACAACACGTTGAGCAGAAAAAAAAATAAACAACAAAAACACAGAAACCTCCCCACGCGGCACACAGGCCACCGCCAATCACCACAGCGTCGACGTCTCCGGTTGCCACCGCCTACATCAAACGACTCGCCAGCCTCCAATCTACAAAACCCGGCAACGCCGTCGCTCACGGCCTCAGTTTCGCTTCCAAACTCCAGCCACAGCCGCAATAATCCAACCCTCACGCACCTCCTCTGCCGACGTTTTCAATCACCACCGTGCCGGATCTCTCTCTCTCCCCTCTACTGCCATTTTATCTACTCCCTCATCGCAATCTGCCCTCTCAGCTGCCAGATCCGACCTCTCCGAAGCGAGTAGTTTATGAAGGCGTTTGGACAAAGGTTTGGCCGGGAAAGAAGTATAACACGACACGCTTGGATGGAGTTCGTCCTGAGAAGTAGTTCACAACGTCGTCACTCCACAGCGACGGCGAGGAGAGAGAGAGATCATGGAGAGAGAAAATGGAGAGAGAGATAGAGAGAAACGAAAAAAAAAAAAAAGTGGTATGAAATTTTTTACAATGGATAGTTAATATAATTGTGGATAACAATAGTTGAACCTGAAAATTTCTCAAAGGAACAGCACAACAGGACAAATAAGTGTGGAATTATCATCCCTGAGCAAGACTATAAGGAACAAGGTCCGAAGCAACTAACTGGAAAAGCAACTGCTTAGGGACACCTTGAGGAAACTCAATGCCCTAAAAACTCAACTCTTCAAATTCAAAGTCCAAAACAATAAGAAAAAAGCAACAATATATAGAAATGGCGAACAAAACGTAGCACAAGAGAAGGCGTAACGACAATTATAGAGAGAAGAAGAAAATTAAAAACATAACTTGCATGCTGCAACGCCACGCGCGTTCTGCATAAGTTGAACAGTGCCGTACATTTTTAGTTAATTGTGAGTTCTAAATTAAAGTTAAATTATTGTTTCCTTTTTTCTTTTTTTCTTTTTTTTTTTGCTCAAAAAATTTCGGTTCCTTTTGAAGTTCATTTTGAAAATAACTTGTGGATATTTTCGTTGAGAAAAGATTAAGAAGACAGTGAATGCGTTGTGATTTATCTTATAATGTCTTAGCTATAATGACATTTTGTTGTAATTTTATGAAAGAAAAATATTTGTTAAATGACATATAATATCAATAAAATTAACATGAGAATAGAATATAAGAAATACTATAAAAGTAATCTAAATTTAATAACACTTAAAAAACCAATAAACAAATCCGTTCTTTTTTTCGATGAACTCTAACCAAGTCTTAATGAAACAACTAAAAAGAAAAGAAAAAACTCTCATTTTGCTGTAGAATATTTTTGGATTACTTTATTATAATCTAATAATAAAACTTGGGACGGTTTTATTAAGGATAAAATGAGTTTTCTTAAGATAAAATGAAAAAAAAAAAAAAAAAAAAGGATACATGTTAGAGCACCAAATTCATCTAGCAACCTAAGCTATAACGGAATAACCTATGAATGTAATATTTTTGTTAACTTCTTATATCACGTACTTCCTGTTGTTACTATTTATTTGTGGGAAGATTGAAAAGAAATTAATCAGGACATCAACTAAATGTTTCGTACAACTCACTTCGAGGAAGACAAGAGAAATGCAATACTTAACCTAAAAGAAGATGATAGGTAACTATTCTTCACAAAAGAATAACAGATGGTTGGATGCTTATGCAATTATAAGCTATACTATACTTCTCAACGAGTAAAACCTACATTAAAACACAACAATTTGGATCCTTCTGCCATTATACGTTACAAAATACACTTTGTAATGATAAACACTCCCATCGACATTTTAACTCAATGAAATATCCTAAATTTCAAAAATATGCGGGAAAAATTACAATTCTCCCATAGATTACTACAATCAGTTCAAGCAGGATTAACAAGGGATTCAGTTAACATTTCAACCATTTAGATCCATTGTAATTTCATCTGAAAAATAAAATAACATATAAATAGTATATAACAAAAAGAGAGAGACAGAGAGACATAAGGAAAGTTTTTCTTTTTTTCTTTTTTGGGCAGAGATCTCACCTCCACATCATAAGTTTCTCTTCGATGATGGACTCCTTTAAAAGCCCAAATTGATGAACTCTTTTAATTTGTTTTCTTTTCTTTTTTTTCATTTCTTGTTGTTTAGTACTTTGACAATTCATGGATTGTCAATTCCAACCAACTTGAAGGCCAATGCTTCCAGTTTGTTGAAGGCACTGTCCTTATCCCATCAGAATGCGGAAAGAATGAGGAGGAGAAGCCATCAGAGAAAATCAAGAAGAAACAATTGAAAAGAGCCAAGAGAAACCTCACATCTATTGTTCAAAATTTTGCATCAATTATTTGTCTCCTTTTGCTCTCTTACTTCCTATCAAGCCACAACTTTTCTCTATCACTCCTTAGCTTTCCTCTTCCCGTGAATCGCCAGCTTTTTGCCTTTTCACTTCTCACGTTTCGTATTGTAGTGATCTACAAAGTTAAATAGAATGAATTTTGTCAATTAGAAATATAAGACCTAAAAAAAGGAAAACAAATAAAATGGAGCATCCTGTAGCAAAGGATGAAACAAAAATGCCTAAGGGGGAGGTACTTGTTCATTGGCCCCACTCTCTTGAACATTCAGAAACCACTTCTATGTATGGCTGCGTATCTGTCTCTGTCGAAGTACACAAAAGTAGTAAAAACATAGCAAAAACTAAAACCTCAAAAACAAATATAATGTTAAACGAAAGCAGGCACAAGATTTTCATGTAGCTGTTAGGTTATGGATCCAACAAATAAAGTATTGCAAATACATGTTTTTTTTTTTAATAAGAAACAAGTGAAAATTATATTAAAAAACAAACGCAGAACAAAGAGTACAGAAAGTATTAAAGATGGACGACAGATCCATCCACAAAGCAAAAAGAAAACCAAAAAATATTAAAAAACAAGATTACATAACAACACCACCAACATCTGAACTCAGAAGGTCCTCCAACCTAATATTATCAGAGACAATGGCATCTGTTGCAGCCCACAGAGAAGCAAGGTATTTTGCCTTCTCAAATAAGTCTTCAACAACCATCTCACTCTTCAAAACATTGATAATTTCTCTCATTCCATGTTACCCAAAGAGCAGCTGAAAGCATTACTCTCCGTATGGTTTGAGCCTTCTTCCCTCTTCCGAAACCCCAAAACCTCCACCAGAATAGCACAACTTTGGGCTAGAAAGCACCACTTCAGTTTAACTGCTGCAAAAACTTTTCCCTAAGGACTCTGAGCCATCTTGCAATGCATGAATAAATGATCAAGTTGTTTCTGAATTTTCTCTGCACATAACACACCAGTTGAGAGACAAAGAACAATGGGGACTTTTCCTCCACTAAGTCACAAGATTTCTAAGTTAAATACACATTATACTATAATAGTTAATACAGTGTCCAACAAGGGACCATGACTTCATCAAGAGAAGTTAAAAAGGAACTTTCAAAATTCAATGGTAGAGGTGCACTTTTCTCTACATATAGGATAAAATAGTACCTAACTGTTTTTGTAGAACAAATGCTTCAATCATCTTCCAGTCACGTTTAAATTCGAAGGAGTCGAGCAAAAAGAAAACAAGAACAAAAAAAGTCTATAAATACAGATGGTCTTAGCTATAACAACTATACATTATAGTGCCATCATTACTTTCAACCAGTCATTGCAATTAAACCGACTCAACAATAACCTTCCAAAAAAAAACCTCATCAATAACTTTGAAAAAGTCAAAAAAACCAAGCGGAAAAAAAAAAAAAAAAGAAAAAAAAAAGAAGAAAAAGAAAAAAAAAAAGAAGAAAGAAGCATACCCAATTGAAGGAGGAGAAACAACCTTCATAAAGGAGAAAAATATCATATCTGATAAAAAAAAAACCCTAGAAAGAGAGAGAGAGAGTTATATATATATATATATATATATATAGCAAAGATCTCACCTTCATGTAATAATTTCTAGACAGCGTCATCTTAAAAGCCGTAAATAACAGGTTCCTTGTCCATCAAAATATAGAGAGACAAGTGGACAATCAAAAATAATTTGAGTTTTTGAATTTCACTTATAAAAATAGATTTTAGCTATTTTTATTTTCATTTATAACAAATTATAAGGAAAAACATGAATTTATTTTTAAACATGATATGGCTATGATGTTGAAAATAAATAAATATAATTAGTAGAATTGATATATTTAAAAAAGAAGCATCATAAGCTACCGTTATGCTAAAAAAGAAAAGCAAGAAAGAGAATCAATTCCCGGTCATGCTATGAGAAAATTCAACAAAAGGTTCCATTTTCACAGACAAAGTGTGCTCATTAGCAAAAACACTGGGAGCGTGATCTACCTTATATCTCAAAAAACAAATACATTTACACCAAAATCTAACAAGTATATTATTGTCAAATACAGTTTCTCTTTTTTCACCAAGACAAATGAGATTGAAAAAATAGTATGAAATTAAAGGAGCATACTGAGCAACCTGCATAGATGGGATTAAGGCTTGTTGTTGTTGTTGTACTGAGCAACCCGCATACCTTAAGAAGAAAAATGGATGCAAGTACTGCTAATAAAAAGAATTAGACAATCTTCCAAGTTATTACAATAGAGGCATGACCAAAAACGTACGAGAATATCATAGGGAAGTTGACTTGTTTGCCTTAGTGTTGGTCATGAAAAAATGAATATCCAAATATAGGAAATAGTGTCATTTATGTATATCAAGGAGTATAAAATCAAAATAGTTGAGGAAAAGTAAAACAAATCAATTCAAGGGGTGTGTAATAAACCAAAGAACAGAAACAATAACTGTTAACACAAGCTGAATAAGAACTTCCCTGATAACATAATTTATTATTTTTTTAGTGATTGTTCACACAAGTTATGAGGATTGAAGACAAGGGATAGATTATATCTTGGAAGTAAGGTTGCCTAATTTGCTTAAAGAATGGCAGCCACATGATTCTAACTATGCGAGCCAAAACTTTCTCAACCTGCTTGCTCGGTAGCCAAAGAAACTCCACAAAAGGAAGGCATTTGCAATTTTCATGTTTATTTCACTTTCCACGTCCAATTTGATCATTAAGAAATTAAATAAAAAGAAGTACCTATGCGTCCTCTCAATATATTATTATGAGATCAGCTAGACAACAATTATAGAGAAAAAAAAACTAGCCTTGAAGGCAAAAACAATGACTCATATGCAAATTAGAATTGTCTTTCATTTTAGGATGAAAAAGTTAATAAAAGAAAGGCAAACCTTGCTTCCAAAGGCTATATCTAACAATATTTTATTTTTTTCCTAAGCAAAGGAGGTGACACCTTTATCACTATCACACATAGTAAACAACTACACAACATGAATATAAAAGAACATTGTAAAACTGATTTGCAGTGACTGAGAATTATAGATAGGAACTACAGGGACTCAAATCTATGTAAGAGTAATAGAATATGGATAATAGATTTTAATGACATAAGGCGCCGTATTACAGAAGGAACTACTAGGAAATCATCTATTTTAAAACAAGAACAACAGTTAAGATATAATGTTCATAACAAGCAAGTAACTAAATAACATAATACCTACGACTATATACCTTTAAGAAACCGTCAAATCATATGTGCAAAAGGCTCAAAAGTTAGGATTTTACAAGATATTGCGGCAGTAAGCAATTATGGTCCTAACCTATTCAAAAATCGCTCAAGTTTCTCCTCGAACAAAAAACTAATGCCATTCTGAGAAGTTTTATGAATACAAAAGTTAAACTATTTCTTAAATTCTTGCAACACTAATCATGCGCAACCCCACCTAAAGCACACATGGCACACATTGGATCAAAAAATATTACTACAAACGAAGGAAATTTCACGCCAAGAACAAAACATTTGCAGTCATATTTTTTTAATTAAAATACGAAGAGCAACAAAACTATCAACTCTCTCTTAAAAGAACTAATAAAATGAGCTTAGTAAGGTACAACTCTGTCTAACTCATATCATATCAACAAACTTTCAATTAACAGCTCATAAAAGTTCAGAACTATATTAAATATAGCAGTTGGAGAGCGGGGGAGAGAGAGAAAACGGTAACAATTTGCAACAAAAATGCATCTTATCTTATTCAACGATCAACATTCAGGTAAACTAAAAACCAATGACAATAATCAACAAATATACTTGACGAAAACAAGAAATGGGAGTAAACACTTAATGAAAAACGTGTTGAAATCCACGTGCATCCCACGTGTGACCCTCAATGCTAAAGTTGAATGCAGTGTTTTGACATTTTTTTTTAGTTGTTAAAAATGTTTATTTAAAGATTAATTTTGACTTTCTTGAATTAATTTTTTTAAACTGATTTTAAATACTTTCATTAGGAATTTATAATGCGAAAAACAACAAAAGAGCTAGAACGAGGACAAACAATATAATCTTTAAAATATAATCACACTCAATCAACTTAACATACTGAAAACAAGTGTCTTTGACGACCTTTGAAACTCTTTGTAATTGATGCAACATATATTCCCAGATGCCTGAAGACTTCCTACCAGGAAAGAAAGTCTTTAGATAATTAATTGAAGATAGTTCCCTGTAGCAACATCTGCATTTTATTTCCCACAATGACAACTAAGAATTAAACATCTCAAGAGAAAAACGTATAAAATATATTGCAAGTGACAAAAGACAAAAGTTAAAAGAGAATTTATCGTAAAATAGAATAAAGAATGTTAATTGACTTGTCATGTAATAGTTAAAGAAAGCACCGCTATTCTATCTAAACCTTGCATCAGCTAATGCCATGCCTTCAGTAGGTCTATGAAAAACTGATGCACCAAACTTTGTGAACCTGTTAGACAATTACAAAGTAGCAGCTTTTATGGAGTTTAGGTTTGTAGACTTGGTTTTAGAGTTTTTGCAGTAGAAACAAATGCAAGCATCAATCTTTCACACACTATATAAATGATGTAGCTTTTAGAAAAGAAATTTTGTAACCATGTTTTTTTGCAATTAAAATGCCTAACTGTTATGAAAGAAAAATACATCTTAGGTTGAAACTTAGTGATAAAAACAAGAAAAAGGGAGATAGAAAAAGAAAAAAAAAAAAAGTGAGCCTTTTTGTTTCTTCTTAAACCAGAATACCAAAAACGGGTTCACTTCCTAATACTTTCACTAGTTAAATACCACTCCTAACTCTCTTATACAGAAACCAATTTCACAAGAAATGAAGGGGAAAAAAAAAAAAACAGAGAGAGACAATGATCCAAACCAGGAAGGACCTTCGATAATCATATGGAAATAGGAAGCAGGCAATGGCATGCCCCATGGTGGTGTATATTTTGAACGTAAAATTGAAAGACCAATTATGCAAACAATCAGATGGTTTTGAAGCCGAACCCCTCCAAAAAACTAGAGAGGCAGTGAATCATTACAGCTTTGTAGAGCCAAATTGAGAACGACATTATAAAAAGTCAAAGGAAAGCAGAAAGTTTTCGCCAGCAAATTTTCCCATCATATCTCCCCTTTCCCAAACACATCCATCTCTGTTTTCTTCTCAAACCACCTCAATCACATCTCAATGCATAGTAGAAATTACACGCACAGAACACAAACAAAAACACAAACATGCAAACAAAAACACAAACATGCAAACAAAACATGTGCACCTTATGGGGTAAAACGAGTATTGTCGTCTTAATGAGTGTGCCCAAAATCAATGGCACACCAATTCTAACTCTGAAATTGAAGCATCTAAAAATCTAATACAACAACAGGCCTTAATCCCAACTTAATTGAAGTCGGCTATATGAATTTCACTTTTTCACGCAGCACTGTTCGAAATTAAGGGTCCGTTTAGTTCGTTGATTCGAGTTTTTAGTTCGAGTTGAGATGTGATTTTATGTGAGAGCTTTTTACTGTAGCAAAAAAGTTAGATGTGACTCTTTCTGAGAGCTTTTTACTATAACAAAACTCGAATTCTAAACTCAAATTGGTGAAATGAACGGGGCCTAAACTTTCCTGAAGGCCTAGATCTAGAATGTTTTTCCTAACTACTTCGGTCCACGTAATTCTTGGTCTACCCTTCCTTCTCCTAGTATTAGGTATAAGAATGTCATAAGCACGAACTGGTGCTTCTAGCGGTCTACGTTGGACATGCTCGTACCGCCTCAAGCAGCCTTCAAGCACCTTATCCTCTATTGGCGCTACACATACTTTACTATGATGAATACCTTCATTCCTTAAGCGATCCATTCTCGTATGGCCACTCATCCATCTTAACATGTGTATTTCTGCAACACTAATCTTAGATATATGTTGTCTCTTAATGGCCCAACATTCACTACCATATAACATAGCTGGGCGGATTACAATCCTATAGAGCTTTCCTTTCAACTTAATAGGCATCTTATCATCACATAAAACTCCCGTAGCATTCTTCCACTTAACCCACCATGCATTAATCCTATGTTGAATATCATCTTCTATATCTCCTTCATACTGCACTATAGACCTAAGGTACCTAAACTTTCTAGAAGCCTCAATCTCCACACCATCTAAAGAAATTCCATCACTCTGATTACTTGAGTTACTAAACCTACAATGCATGTATTCAGTTTTCGTCCTACTTAACTTAAATCCCTTCGTCTCGAAAGTATGTCTCCACAGTTCTAACTTACGGTTAACTATTTCCCTATGTTCATCAACTAAAACTATATCGTCCGCAAAAAGCATACACCAAGGAACTCTATCTTTGGATTTCTCTTGTCAGCTCATCCACCACGATGGTGAAAAGATAAGGACTAAGAACAGATCCTTGATAAAGGCCGAGCCGAATGGGGAACTCTGCCATGTAACCTCCAGCAGTTCTCACACTCGTGACCACCCCATCGTACATGTCCTTAATTACCTTGATATACCTCACATGCACTCCTCTCTTTTCTAGCACCCACCATAAAACTTCCCTCAGCACCCTATCATATGCCTTTTCTAAATCTATAGACCATGTGTAAGTCCGTCTTGACTTCTCTGTACCTTTCCATCAACATCTTAAGAAGAAAAATGGCTTCCGTGGTTAATCTATCTGGCATGAAGGTAAATTAGTTACCTGAGATGGTAGTTGTGGCCCTTAATCTCCTTTCAATACTCTCTCTCAAAGTTTCATAGTGTGGCTTATTAATTTTATGCCCCTATAATTGTTACAATTCAGCACATCTCCTTTATTCTTGAAGATGGGGATAAGAATACTTTTCCTCCATGCATCAGGCATATGCTTCTTCTTTAGTATCTCATTAAAAAGCTTAGTGAGCCACACAATTCCAACATCTCCTAACGCTATCTAAACCTCCATTGGAATATCATATGGCCCACATGCCTTCCCCATTTTCATTTTTCGTAGTGCAGTTTTAACTTCCGAGACTCTGATTCCTCTTATATATATCACATTAGGTTCTCCTTGTGACCTAAGATCGTCAAACTCTATCGCATGATCATCATTATAAAGCTTCTCAAAGTAACTCCTCCACCTTTCCCTAATGTCTTTATCTTTTGTCATAATCTGATCTGTATCATCCTTAACACACCCCACTTGATTTAAGTCCCGACACTTCCTTTCTCTTATCCTAGCTAACATATATATCCTTTTCTCCTGCTCTAGTCCCAAGTTTCTTATATACCTCATCTAAGTAAGTAGAACGAGCCTTACCAATTGCTCCCTTAGCTTTTTTCTTCGCTTCTTTGTACTTATTAAAAGTTTCAATATCCTTACGCTTTGGTAAATCTCTATATAAATCCCTCTTGGTCTTAATAGCTTTTTGAACTTCCTCACTCCACCACCAGGTTTCTTTCCCTGGGGGTCTTAATAGCCTTTGCCACTTTTCTAATGCAGCTGGCCATGGCATCCCACATAGTGTTTGCATCACATATATATGACCAAGTAGCCTCATCTAACAACTTCTCTTTATAGGTCAATTGCTTTATTCCCTTCAAATGCCACCAACGAGTTTATCTTAGTCCTTCTATGGTAAAGTTTAATGCTCACATCTAAGATCACTAACCTATGTTGGGTGGCTAGTACTTCTCCAGGAATTACTTTACAATTCTTACATAGAGAACGATCTCTATACCTTGTGAGAAAATAATCTATCTAGCTCAAGTTCCTCCCATTCTTAAAGTGATCAAGTGAGAATCTCTTTTCTTGAAAAATGTGTTTGTTATGATAAAATCATGACCCAACGCAAATTCCAAAATAGATTTTCCTTCTTCGTTTCAAGCTCCAAAACCAAAACCACCATGGATCCTTTCGAAGTTTTTCCTATCCTTACCAACATGCCCATTGAAATCTGCTCCAATAAAAATGCTATCCTCATTGCTTATACGACACATTAAGTCATCCATGTCTTCCTAAAACTTGACTTTAGTTTCCGCATCCAATCCTATTTGTGGAGCGTAAGCACTAATTACATAGATGAACTTATTTCCTAGTACCAATTTGAAAAAAAAAAATCTAACATACCAAAACAAAAAAGTCATACAACACTTAAAATCGGAAAAAGGGAACGCAACTTGAAGAATCATAAATTCAAGAATCAATATAAAAGATGTCTGATAGCTATCAAGAACTGTAGTCAAACGCCAAATTTATGAAGAAAAAAGGCACCATAAGCAAATAATGAACATGTTGAAGGAACTTATAGGGAAAAAGTACAACAGTAATTTTGGTCCAATGGAGAAATTAACGCTTCAGAAAAAAGTTTCAAAGTAGGAAATTGTTAGTCCAAACGGGAAAAAAAACAAAGGGCGAAAAATGATCACGACTTTGAGAAAACACAATCAAAGAGAGATCAGTCAACTAGGAAACAAAACCAATAAAATAAAAAAATAAAAATCAAATGAACAGAGAATAATTATTATCTTTAAAATTCACTCAACCAACTAAGATAAGCAAACGAAAATGTATGGAGACTCTTTCAACCCAATCTTTCATTCGATTTTCCCACACTTTCTCAAGAACAAAACACGCACCAAAAAAAATGGAATCAAGAAATAGAGTAGAGTTCGCCACCAAAGCGTAAACGTCGACCTCATTAATCAAGTTGATGGTGATTCTAAATAGCAAAAAGGCGAGAGAGAGAATAACACAAAAGAGAGAAAAGCTGAAGAAAATGCAGAGAATGAAAAACTGATGCTTCAGGGGAGGGGGGGAAAAAGAGCACAAAAGACAACAAAATAGATAAACAAAACCTTTGACTAGTAAGAATGTTAGAGCAGCTATAATAAACACACTCTGCATTCTAATATTCTAAAGTTACTAGTTGAGGGATGAGCATGTTCTGCTTTTAAACTTATGCAGATTTTTTTTATCAAATTTATAGAAATATAACTTTGTTTAGTTTTCTTCAAAAATATAGTGGTCTTTTTTCTTTAAAAACAATCTCATTCAAATATAAAAAATGTCACTAAACAACAATAGAACTAAAACCAACTCGCAGCCCATCAAAACACATCCAAAAAAAAAAAGAAAAAAAAAAAAACGAAAAACCTAAGCCTAATAAAGTCCTAAGGTACATCATCCCTTGAAAAAAAGAAACAACAACAGAACTAAAACCAGCTAGCAGCCCATCAAAACACACCCAAAAAAAAAAAAATGAAAAACCTAAGCCTAATAAAGTCCTAAGGTACATCATCCCTTGAAAAAAAGAAACAAGAAGGCAACATAGGGGAAAAGATGGTTACACTGCCACTTTGCAAGGTTGAACAGAAAATCGTAGCTACTAGGAAAACAGCGGGCCTCTCGACCATAGAAGCTTAAGAACATCTGCACGTCAAATCATCATCATAACCAGTAACAAATTCCTTGAACACCACCGCTGTGTCACCTTCAAAACAGTGAAACAAACAAAGACCGCACAATAGTGAACTTCTATTAATGCACATATGTGATGTTTTCTAACTATGACCTACTATTATTTTTTCCCTTTACATCTGAATTTCGCACATTTTTTTTTTTTTTAATAGAGAACAATAATAAAATTAAAATTCAAGTTGTCCATAAAATGGGATACGATACATCCTAAAAGTTAAAATTTAAAGTCACCATAGAACAATCAAGAAGTGCCATAAAAGGATCTTCCAATATCATAATCTTGAACCTTTCAAACATTGGAAGCTTACTTCACTAGCTATTTCTCACTTCCCAACAGGAAAAAAAATGAAAAAAAAGGCAAGGACTGACCAAAATCTAAGACCTGATGCAGATCATGGGATCCTCAATGTCTTAATGATATCAGAGTCACCTGGATTAATAATGCTTAGGCAGCATACTCTTTAGTATTTTCCACAAGTTGTTCCCAAGTCTACATTGTTGCCATTGTAGTGAACTCCCAAAAACAATTTTAACACGCTAAAAGTCTTCATTTCCCCAAATATCAACAACTTTCAAAACCCCACTACTAAACTGAATCAACTTCATCAAACTAACACATAAAATGCACACTTCATCAAAAAAATGCTATGTATCACGATTTGTTATAATTATTTCATTCCCACTCTAAACACAAATAATGCCAGGAAAAAATTTTAATATGTAGTACTGCACCAAGAAGGTCAAGAAAACTCACACAAGTAACTAAATAAACCCTCAGCAAAAAAAAATTAAAAAAAGGAAGAAAAGAAAAGAGGCTAAAAAAAAAAGAACAGCTAGCGGAAAGACATAGGTGTATAGTGCCAAGCATGAAATTTTATTGTCTCCTAAATAAAGGAGTGAACAGAAGATTTCAGAAAAGTAAGCAAAACAGAAAGACACAACAAATGGCAAAACCACACAAGCACTACATCAAAACCAATTCAATCTTATATCAGTTCACATTCAACAAAAAAGCACAATTCACAATTAAGAAATTTTAATTTAAAGACATAATGAGTACGCAAAAAAGTAGAAATTAAATAATTTAGATACCGTAGCTAAGGAGGTTCGTTATTTATATTGATATCTTTTGTGAATAACACCGTAACACTCCAATAAGATTGTACCTGCAATAAATCAATATGGAGCATAAAAAATATTTAATAATATTGATGGTCTTGCAGTAGTTATAGTAAGCAAAAGAAAGGAATAGTTAACTACCTTTTTCAAGTCTGCCAACGCCACAATTTCCTTAAAATCAACATTTCTAGTATGATCACAAGAGTCCTCGCCGTAAGGAATATCTACGAAGATTTTAATAGCAAATGTTAATTAAAATATTATCTTACTTGTATATAAAACCAATAAGAATTACAACAAAAATTGGGTGAATCCAAGGCATCATATCTCTGCTTTTAAAATGCCCCTATCTGCAGCACCAACACTTGCAATAGTTTAATTGATCTAATACCACTCACAAAGTTACGAAGATAGTCAATTTCAGAGGTAAAACTGGTCGCAACATTCAAGCTACAACCAATGTCAATGTTGGACTAAAACCCAATAGCAATATGGGAGTTACAACTTTAAATAAAATTGAAGTTAAGATCAGCAGCAACATTAGAGCTAGAACCAGTGGTAACAGTAGTCAAACGCCAATGGTAATGCTAGAGCTAAAAACATCAGTAATATTGAAAAACAGAGATTTCAACATAAATAATAATAATAATAATAATAATAATAATAATAATAATAATAAGATATACAAATCTTACCCTTTCAGAAGGTCGGTGGAGATCTGATTTTGAGTAAAATTTTCTGGCAAGTTATCTCACAAAATGTCCCACAAGCAATCATCCAAAGGTCAATGAATTGTTAGCTCAAAAACTATACCAACTCCTTTCAAAACACGGTCAAGTGTAGAAAGATTAAAATTAAGTGTAATCTGCAAGCTAGTTTCTACCAAAAATCCTTAAATGCGCCCACAGGTAATCTGTAGATTTTTCAATGATTGCATTTTTATCATTGTTAGTCCTTTAGATTGCCTAGCACAATTTCTGATAGTCAACAAACAAACATATTCCATACCAATTGAAATAGAAACCAAAACATTAACTGTTCCATCCGTCGATATGACACAGCGTATTAACAATCACAAAATCCCCAACCTCAGAATCCAAGGGAAAAATTAAAAGAAAATAAAACCAATGATTGTCCATGAAAAAACATAAATAAATTAATTGTTCAAAATATTTATCCTTGAAGTATTTTTAAATTGAATGGAATGAAATGCCAAAAGTAGAATTGGAACCTATTGAAAAACATATTTTTCCGTTATAAAAACATATTTTGAAGAAGAGTTAAAAATATATAAAATAAATAAATAATTGAATTGACAAAAAGAGAAAAAAAACAGAAAAGAAAAAGAAAAAACACAAGCAGACAGAGAGAAAGACGAGAGAAACAAAAAATATCAAATAGAAGCTTCAAGCTCTGTAAGCATGGCAAAGAATCCTCTAAAAGCATGATTGTAATTGTGTATTATAGACATTCTCTCATAATTTTCTTCCCTGCAAAAATAAAATACAGAAAATACATATAATAACATAACAACAATATTTATGACAAACAAAACGAAAATAATAAGAGTTTCATTTGTGTTATTGTATATATATCCACTATATATTATTGAACCTTGGTTTAATAATAGAAGACAATAATAGCAGATAAGCAGATCTGCAACTTTAGCATCATCTCGGTTTCCATTCAGCAATGGATCCGAAGCTCCCGACAACGTAATGCTGTCAAAACAAAAAACAAATGATAAGTTAAAAAATGTTCTCGACCGACAATTTTGATTGATCAGGAAACTCTCCGTATATCAGAAGAAAAGTCTCATTCATTTTTTATATCTCACTCTCATTCTTGTTGCTGAATTGCACCATTTTCTCAGCAACCAAACAAGAAAAAAAGAAACTTTGATGGGAACCCATTTGGAGAATTTACCTTAAGAACATCGTGATTTGATGCAGAGGATCAAGAAATGTTGATGAGAAGCCATGGCAGAGAGAGAAAAGAAAGTAATATATGAAAGCTAGTCATGTACATGTATATATATTCAACAGATCAAAATTCTCAAAACTCTGATCAAAATTACAAACTCAGATTTGACAGAAGAGGAGTTCTATGGCAGCATTTAGTCGAACACTTGGAGTGTGAAGTTAAGGTACGATAAACGACAAAGTTGCAAATCAGAATTGAAGAGATCATCGCGATGCCGGAATGTTTTCGGCGATTCAGAACGTTGGATTCGCAGCGGCGATGATAGAGAGAGGAAAAGGCTTTCCCAGCCGGCCACACCCGAACATCTCCGGCGAAAGCTGCATCAAAACTCAAAAAGATCAGAGAAGCAAAATCGAGAAATCGAAGCCGAAATCTCGGCATCAAAACTCAACAAAACCAAGTAAGCAAAATCATTTAAATCGCGGCATCAAAAGTCAACAAAACTAGAAAGGGGAAATGGCGAAATCGCATCCGGAATCGCGACAAAACCAGTCTTCTCCCTCTATTCTTCTCCGGCGATTCGCGGCAGAAATCTCCAACGAAGAACGACGGCGGCTCAACATCTCCGTCGCAGCTCGATATCTCCAGACGAAGAACGAGAAAAAGGGGGAGAGAGAGAGAGAGAGACTCGGGGAAAGAAGAGAGAGAGAGAGGTGAAGAGAGATGGAAAAAGAGTGAGGCGGCTGGGGAGTCTTTTTTTTTCTTTTTTTGGAAGTGGCGGCTGGAGAGTTTCAAGTGAGGGTTAAGAAACAAAACCCCTTCTTTACCGTTGGAAAAGAACATTGTTTCAAACGACACCGACAACCGAGCGGCACCGACAACCAAGAATTAGGACATTATTTGGTTGGAGCCTCGGAGGGTATAAGGGTATGTTTGGAATATAAATTTTTCATACATATTTTGATTATATTACGTTGTTTTTCTCTAATAAAAAATATAAATTTAAAAAGTGATAATCAAAATTATCGGTTTAAACCCTAATTTAAATGCATATATCAAACAGATCCTACACACTCTAATTTTAATTCAAATAATGTTTTCTATCACAAAAATATAAATTTAAAAGTTTCTGTTATAGTCTCACAAAATATGAATTGTGCTTTAAATTTGAACTCAGATTCTAAACATTTAAACATGCATTTATTTTTAAACGGGCATTTATTTTTAAACGGGCATTTATTCTAAACAGTCTTGTTTGATGACTCGTCCGACGAGCCGTTGGATTGGACGTTCGGGCAGCACCAGAACTTCACAGCTGCTTGACGGCTCATAGCTTATTTCGGCGGCAGAATTCATAATTGAGTCTCGACGGCTCATAGCTTATTTCGGCGGCAGAATTCATAATTGAGTCTCATTCTCTGAGACGTATAAGAACACGTGTAAAATAAAAAATAAGGAGCAAAATTTGACTTCAACATACACCTTTTCTTCTTCACTTGTCAAGTGTCAACTCCTCTCTTTTTTATTTTTTTTTTTACTTTTTTTGATTTTTCTCCTTTTTTGTTCTTTTCCTTCACATCTCTTCTATATTTAAAGAGCCAAAAATCTTTTTTATTGGGTTGTCACGTGGCAGCCTTACTCTTATTCTTTTTTTTTTCATTCTTTACTTTTTTATCTTTTTTTTTTAAGTTTTTAATTTTTTAATGTTTTTTAAATCTCTATACCTATCTAGTATATCTAATCGAATCTAACATCCAATCTAATCTAATCTAACAAATCTAAGAGAGCCAAAACTCTTTTTTATGTGATTGTCATGTGAAAATCACTCCTCTTAGCTCTCTTTTTCTCTTTTTTTACTTTTTTATCTTTGTTTTTTATTATTTTTAAATATTTTCCTACCCCTTTTTTCCATTCTCTACTTTTTTACCTTTTTTTGTTTTTTAAATGTTTTTTAAATTTCTATATCTATCTAATATATCTAATCTAGTCTAACATCTAATCTTATCTAACAAATTCATAAGATCGCCACATAGCAACCCCTTCTCTTAACTCCCGTTTCTTCTCTTTTTTATTACTTTTTATCTTTATTTTTAATTTTTTTATTTCTTTATTTTTGAATTTTTTACATTTTAATTTTTTATTTACTTTTTGAAAATATATTTTTCTCACTTTACTTCTATAAAAGTAATTTTTCGCATGTATTCGTATTTTACTTTTTGTTAATGCTTAAAATAATTTTCTTCCTATATGTCTCTATTTAATTATTTACCGTGTCATTCTCATCATATTGCGCTCTCTCTCTCTCTCTCTTTTATTTACTTAAACTCCAATAAATTTGTTTTAGTTTTTCTTCCCTTTCTTTTTTAAACTTTTTTTATTTTTTCTTCTTTTCCTTTTCCTATTTTCTTTTTTGTTTTTTCCTTAAATATTTTTTAACAGTTCATTTTTTTACAATACCTATCTTCAAAACACTTTTTTATTTTTACCTTTTTAAATAAAATAATTCTTTTTAATTATGTACGTGGCGGGAGAAGAGAGTTTTTTACTCTTTTTATTACTACCTTTTTCTTTTATTTTTTTAATCTTTATATGGCATTTTTTTCCTTATTTTAAGATTTTTCTACTATGTCCTCTTTATCATTAGGGTCAATTTTTAATCGTTAGATATGATCAAAATAAAAAATAGCCTTTTGAATACTCATTCTTTTTCTTTTTTTTTAATCTTTATTTGGCCTTCTTTTTTGTTTTTTTAAGGACTTTCTTTATAGAACTTTTTTATCGTTAGGGCCAGTTTCTAACCGTTTGATATGGTCAAAAATAAAAAGATTTTTTTATCTAAACTAATCTAACCTAACAAACATCAAAGAGCTTCTCTTCTCTCATATTGCCACATGCAGCATGGCATGGGAGAAGAAAGCCAAGCCCTCTCTAGCTTAATTCTTTTTTATTTATTAGTTTTGTAACATACTCCGCACGTATTACCATGTTGGAGACACTGAATAGTTTATTGATTGCTGAATAATGAGAAATTCATTTATACAACCATTTAAGATTTTTTATAGTTATTTTAAAAATAAATATATGTAAAGATAGCAATTGACAAAAAAAATTAAGCAATGACATATTTGAAAAAAATTATTTTAACCAACTAATAATAAATAGAAACACATGCAAAAAAAAAAAAGGTGACTCTCATAAGAGTAAAGTGAGAAAAACGTTTTCAATCTCAGACAGAAATCATTTTTGAAAATATGTTTGGTAGTTTTATCAAGAGATTATTTTCAGTATAAAAAACCCCCATTAATGTCTCTCTCTCTCTGCTCGAGATAGGAGAAAACGAAAATAAAAAATGAAAAACGACTAAAAGTCATTTTTCATTCCTCTCTCATTTTACACTAAACCAAAAAATCGTTTTCATTTCCATTTTTTGTCTTTATTGTGTCAAACGCCGTTTTGGAAACGTTTTTATTTTTTTCTTCTCGAAAAACGTAAAAAATAAAAATGGGATCAATTCCAAACACGGCATATGTGTTTGTATCATTCTTTTCTTCTTCTTCTTTCTTTTTTTTTTGCAGTTGTGCGGAAGAACTGATGCGTCAACATTGAGCTTTAATTGGTCCACTGGTGTTGATGATTTTATAACGCAAGCACACGTATCGATAACAAGTAATATAATGATGAGAAAAAGTATCGCTCCCACGAAGAATTATTACTACACTTGCTAAATATTAAATTAGACCACCTCAATTTTATTTAAACAATAAAATAAAAAAATAAGTAAAAGAAAATAATGAGTTCACAGAGAGCAAAAAGTAAATTAAAGAAAATCAACTAAAAAGATCACACAACGAAAATTTAATAAAAAAAAAAAAAACCTAGGATTTCAATCTTCCCTCAACACTTCACTTGAATCTCTCTATCCTCCCTTGACAAATTAATCAAATTGAATTGTTAACTGAAAGGTCTAAATAATCTAAAAGGCCTTTCTGATGTCAAGTAGAAATACCCCCATTACTCTAACTCACTATATTCCTATGAGAATTAGATTAAGAAAGATTCATTAAGCAAAGGCCCCTCTTATTGGCTACACATGTTACGTAGGTATATTCCTATCTTACATAAACTCCAGGCTTCCGCATATTAATCATGTGTTATTCTATCTAAGGCTAAACACAAAAATCCCTTTTCCAAGTTCATTAAGGTCACTCAATCAATCTAATTAGTGATCAATTAATTAGAAACATTAAGCACAAGATAGAATAAACAATTCAATATTGATCAATTTAAATCAAGAGATAGAATAAATAAATTCAAGATTCATGTTGAGTTCCAATTGCAATCCTAGAAAAATAAATTAATTCATCATGAAACTAAAGAACAATTACAAGTCAAAATAGAATAGAAGAAAGATTAGGATGAAAACTGGCAATCACGATCTCCCTCTCTTTGATCCTCCTTCCTCAATCCACAATCTTCATGTAAGACAATCTCTCTTTGCGTGTCTAAAATTCTCTTCTTTGCTTCTTTTTGCCGCACTGACTCTCCACTCCTAACACAAATCCATCTCTTTATTTATATAGTCCTCCTTAGAAGAAGGCTTTGAATTTCAAAAGTTTCCCAAGAGATAATCCCAATCGTTTTTGGATAAGCATTACGGTTTATCTTTTAGCATTTTAAACAGCAATTGCAGCCTATCTTCTAGTACTCTAAATTTGAAATTGCTACATGAGACGCTCAGCACTTCACAATTATTTTTTTTTCTTTTTCGGAAAAGAAATTTATATTTGAAAATCCACGTTATAATCATCCAACAACCTTTCTCTATTTCACCTGTAAAACACATCCAAAAACAACTCAAAACACCATTAAAATGGCTCTCAAACTAACAAAACTCCAAGTCAAAAGTATTCAACTTACCGGTATAAAACCGACTTATCAACAGGCCTTCAAAACGAAAGGGAAAGTGAAACCATTTGGCAAGAATCCTTGTCTCCGCATGGAGAGATAGAAATCAATGACAATGGCGTCGTCAAAATAATGGCTGGAAACCAAGCCACGGATCATGGTATTCCGAACGTAAATGTTGGGTGTTTTGTGTGTTGAAAGACGAGAAGAGGGTAAGAAGTGTCGCCGAAATCGATGGCATAGCGGAAGAACAAGTTGAGGAGAAAGTTGTCTTGATCGAGGCCGAGACGGAGAAGAGAGGCGTGGACATGCTTAAGATGGTTGAAGGAGGTGATGAAGCCTTGGAGGAGGAGTTTCTTGATCTGTGGAGCCTTCCGAGGTTGTTGGAGAGGCCCTGCTGCAGGGAATGCTCATCACCCTTATAACAGAAGCCACCAGCTATAGAATACGAATGAAATTTTTGTATCTACAACTCCAACATCTTAGTCGAACTCTTAGGCCCATTTGGTATATGGGTTTAAAACATAATTTTTTAATATAACTTTTAACATTTAATTTTTTTTAGAGAAAAATATTGTAATATAACTAAAACCATAGATACATACTGTAGTAGAAGTCATATACTAAACATCATCACCTTAGTCTTAAAACTCAACATGAAATGATGATGAATAATTCCATAGATTTTTCTGCAATAAAATCACTAAATTGGGACTCTCAATATATAAGTACCAGATATACATATACATGTGCGTGTATGTATTTTCCAAGTTTCAGACAGCTATAAATCCACACCAAAACTCCACCAAATGTAAAGTCTAAAAAATTAAAAATTAAAAATTAAAAAATCCACAAGTAATATCCAGCTTTAATTTTCTTCACAATTTTACCGAGTATTCACATATACATCGACATTCTCAGAAATATATTTAACAAAATATTCAACGTCATCCATACATGAAAGGAAAAAGTTAAAATAAAATTACTTTCGAGGGAAAAAAATGCAAATATTGTGTACATGCTACTCTAATATGAATTTTTTTTTTCAAAAAATAAAAATGTATGATGCAAATATAAATCATCCAAATGATCAATGCCACACTATTTTCATTATTTTAAAATGCAAATAACTAAAGTTAATTGATCGTCAGTATTAAGGAATCAATCAACATGCACGAGACATGTCATTAGCTAGCTTTAATTAGAATTGTACAAGCTAACATGTCAATAACCATCTTTGAAACTATACAAGCATTATATTTATCTTGGGAAAACAAAGAACTTACACAACACGAAAGAAAAAATAATACATGGAACGAATTCATAAATTAACCAGCTATATATGTAACATAGAAATGCCTGTTTCGTAAAGGGTGCGGTGCGGTTGTAGACCAAATGAATGCGTACATACATGTAAAAGGAGCTACATACAGACGTTACAAAATTTCATCAAAAGCATTTTCATGTCAAAATTTACACTCACAACACAATTTACACAGACCAAGATCTTTAAAGGATGACTATGTGTGCCATATACTTTATAGGCCCGGCGCTTGCACGCTGAACCTCGAGCAGTCATTCTCGTATAATGCATTTTCTTTTCTGCCCCCGAACATATATCCGTGGAACAGAGCAGGGCCTCTTGACAACAACACGTGTATGGGGATAAGTGTGTGAAGGGGAGTATAATACATGAATGGTGTAAACAAATGAAGATCTGATATGAAATTCCTATTTGCTCAACGGGAGAAATTAGTTCCCCAACGTAGTTCAAGGTAATCACTGGATGCCGTAAGGGAATCAGTTTTGTTTCAAGAGTCGCTCCAACTATCGTCATCATCGTGTTCATCATCGCTTCCAGCCAATGCCTAGAGCACAACTTATCAAAAGTTATACATCCAACTAGGCGAAAGAGGAAGGCAAAGAGAGAGGAAGAGAGAGAGAGAGAACCTGACGAATTGCATTTGCTTTCTCCAATATTGCAGCAACCTTCAAGTTGGTTTTAGTAGGACCTGGAATGCTGGGCCTTGTCGCTGCAGCAGGCTTCAAGTAGAAGGACTGAGGCCACAGACAAAACAATATAACAATTGCCTCAAAAAATTCAAGACAAAAAAATCCAATTAACTATCGAGTTGGATAGAAACGGTAAGCCCTAACCTTAGTTCGTATCTGTTCTAGTAGCGAATCTCTTTCATCTGCCTTTGGTCCAATCTGAGGCCGAACTCGTTCAGTTACCTTTCTCAACTGCAAATTGTTCGACATGTTACAAATTAAGCAAACAACAACAACAAATTAAGCACATGCTAAAAATCAAACCACAAAGGGTGAATATTCTGTTTGAGGATGCGATCCAATTATCATTACCTTGCTTTTTCCATGCGCATTAACAGCATCAATGAGAGGATTCCTGGGACGAGGGAGCTTGTTCACTGCATTTCCGTTTGGCTTTCCAACTTCAGATTCTGACATTGTAGAAGAATTATTTGACGACCATGGGGTTTCCCCCTCTGGCATCAGTAAGCCAAACCGAACCTGCTCTTCTGCCACAGGAGGAGGTGGAATAGATGTGACAAACGGATTTCCTTCTCCTTCAGAATATTGTGATGACCAATGATGTGTCATGGTATCTGCTCCCGGTGCTTGTTGGTTTAGAGGGTGAGTGACTGCGAGTGAAACATCAGCACTATGTGTGCTTTTACCTTGAGTGGTTGGTGTTGGCGGGAAGGGACTTGAATCAGGCTGCACCTTTTCTCCCTGCTCACATCTCTCACTAGAAACTGCTGGTAACGTCAAGAACGGATTCAGGGATTGTGTTCCCCCCGAAGTGATGTAATTGTATTGACCATTAGCATCATTAACCGTCGTTGGCAACTGCAATGAGTATGTTGGAGGCTGTGCAAAACTACCTGCCAAAGGCACAGCAACATGCAGGGACTTTTCATTTTCTACAATCGTGAGAGGCAACAGGTTCTGGGTATGATGTATACCACCTTGAGATGTAGGTAATTCAACTTGACCTTTCTCATCAGCTCCATATGGTTGAATTGGCGGGAATAAGCTACAACAACCATCTAGGAAAGCATGTTGAAACTTCCCCATCCTCCATTGCATAGGAGGTAGGGGCGGCATTGGTGGCATCTCCCCGAAATTAATTTCAGCTGCTTCAGGCCGCTTGCCAATGCTAGGACAAGCGGGCTCTAATGGATTTGGTGTTTGGTTCACATTATCAACATCCTGGCCTGCTGATTTTGACGAGAATTGTGAGGTTGAAGATTGGATTGGAAGGTCTTCTTTACACGATTCCAATGCAGCATCCACATATATTCCTTGATCAATGTGTTTTTGAGATTCAAAATGCTCACCTCTCTCCTCAGCCATGTGGTTCAAGGATTCCATCTCTTCAGACGGAAGACTTGATGAATTAATACTTGGTTGATCAACTTGCAAAGATCTCGCATCAAGTTGATCAACTCGTGACTCTGATTGTTCTAAAGGAGATTCTGGATGACGACCTGCATCATCGGTTACCACCCACTCTCCATCTACTAGATTAGCTCGCAATTTTTGTGACTTTTCTGATGTAGTTTCTGGCTCTGGTACGGAAGAGGTAGGTAAAGCCACTGCATATTCCCTGTCCTCTAAATGATAACTATTAGAGGAATGTATTAATTCTGACTGCTGACCTCTCAAATCCAAAGATGAGGCTGCAGTGATATCAATTGCAGACAAACTGTTCTGGGTTCTTTCATCCAGAGGTAAATCATCATTATTATCATCAATTTTAGAACTGGAATGATAATAATAAACTGGTGTACTTGTGTTCAAGTCCGAATCTGTGGAAGCAACTTCCCCATGACATAGTTCTTTCTGTGTTTCTCGTTCCATAGCAGCTTCCGGACAAGCTCCCTCATCCAATTCCACCTCTTTTTGACTGGGAACCATAAATCCAGCAAGAGATTCCAGCAAATTTGTAGGATTCCTGGATGGAGAATAAACTACATCAGAAGGCAAACAGATACCATTGCCCACACTATCAACAACACTTGTAGCATCAGCAGAATTGATTGCTTGATCTTCTACAACAACTGTACTAGATACTTCATCCAAGACTGCATGATCATTATCACCAGGATCAGTTAGATATCTAGAAGGACGTTCCAGAGAAGTAACATTGCTTCTGTCTGATCCCACATAGCTTGTAGATAGACCTATCTCCTCAAAATGCCCTGACCCAGAAATCTCTTCGATATTTGGTTTCTCTTTGGAATATGGAACGCCTGATTCTGCTGAATTAGGATCGAGATGGGCTTTACGTTCGGTAAAATGTAGGTATTGTTGCTCCGTCATCCCGGGTGTCTGTAGAGAATCCACTGTAGATGGTACCTCTTCTGAGATATGGCTCTTTCCAGTATCCACCATGGTTGGTAAATCTTCTGAGTCGACCTCAGTTGCTGTAACAGTATTATCCAATTTGGATTCCAGGCCATCAGGCTCAACTGCTTCTGAATGATCACTTGAAGCAGGCAAAATGAAATTTGCAGAACAACTTTCTAAGTCTGGCAATGATGAGCTGAGCTGCTTTTCTTTCCCTGAAGTTCTTGGTGAATCAATTTTACCAGTGACCAAACTTTCCTTTAAATCTTCTATTTCATCTTCAGTCTGAAGTACTTCATCTACAGAACTATCTCTGTTTTCCTCATCGGAAGCTTCTGAAATGTTTGACAAATGCGGCATAGCATCTGATTCATCCACGTGATATCCTCCAGAAGTCTCTGTGAAATCATCATCAATCTGGGAGGAAACTTGAGCGACTAAATCAACCAGATTTGTACCATTGTCAACACTGTTTGGTGCTTTAGACTCGGGCATGAAATATTCTGTGGGTGTTCCACCTTCGGGTTCCACCAGTGAAGCTGTCGACAAGGTTTCTCCAGGATCCGACTGCAGTGTTGTAGGATGCATATCAACATGCAATGCAATACTAGATACATCTTCATGAACAGGTGTATTTTCTTCCTTAATGCACGTAAGATGGGACACAACATGCTCATCAGATATGTCTCCTAGAGACTCTGCAGTTACAGAGAGCTCATGCAATGGCTCATTAACAATCTCTGCACCAGAAATTTCAGTGGAAGGAAATGCTTTCACACCTACATCAGAATCAGATGGTGTAATCTCAGCCAAACTGCTTGGAGTATCAGAGTAAGAAAAACTAGATCTGTTTTTCTTAAAAGAATTATTACCGTCATCTGAAGTAGAGAAGTTTCCAACTGATTGAGAATCTGAAAGGTGGGCTCCGCGCTCAAGATGTTCTTCATTCGCATCAGAATCCGCCCTGTGAATATCAGCTTTCAAGAAGCGCAGATTTCCATTAGACCTATACTCATTGTCCGTTTCAATTTCTGACTCCATGCTAGCTAAAGCATCCATGTAATTGTCTAGCTCACTGGTTATATCATCAGACTCGTACCCACTGGCATTCACTTTAGTTTTGCCTCCTCTGTCGATCGCTAATTGCTTCTCAACTTGAACTTCATGAAGGGTGGACAATCTTCCAACTGTCTCATCATTAAGCAAGGGGTCAGGCACCTTGACAATCTCAGCATCAGCCGCCTCCTCGTCAAAACCATTCATTGATGGTTTCAATACCACCTCATGGACACTCGGTGATGAACAAGCGCTTGCATCCCTTGGTGAATTTTCTACAGGACTAACCATACTGATTTCAAGTATTCTAATCCCTGATTCACTTGTATAATCTGATGTGAAGGTTGCTGGAATAATAGAGGTTTCACAAGCCAGTTCACGGTCTAGTGGATTCTCCACAAACTTCTCCATGTAACTTTTCCCTGTTTTGGAGTCAACGACAGATCCATTCAACTGCCTTTTCTTCAATTTCACTAGACGTGCAGGGTCACTATGACCATTCTCAATACGTTCCTCAAGGAACAACTGGTGCAATCTGCACAGTTTGGAAAAAACATTAAAAAAAATCAGTCACCCATCTATGCCTCAAAATGCATACCACCAACACTGCAATGTTATGTATACAGTGAACCAACATGAATTAAGAACACTCACTTTGTATGTGACGTTGGTACAACTTCTGGGGTGGTCTCTACGTTCCTCCACCGCAATCCTTTCCTCTGCAAAAAACAAGAAAAAAATTTCAACGAGTATGACACAAAAGTTGTATTGAGTAGAAGTGCTTTTTCGTTACTAAAGAAGTTACTTTCACAAATACTTTGGCCATGAGGTAGCCGTCACAGTATTGACAAGGGAAAAAAAATAAGTACATATATTTCTTCATCTATTCAACATTCACCCATGCACGCATATACAAAACGTCCTTCTGTCTGCGTATATCAATTTATGAATATTTATATAGATGTGTAAAACATGAACATGCAAACTTCAAGAATTGATGCACCTAAGTACTTGTAACCCCATATATATTATGATCTAACACATGTATCTATTCACTACGCCAGAAAGTATGTGTTTCAAGTATTAGAGTCCAACCTAAGCTTAAAGATACCCAAGATTTTCATGTAATAACCTAAAAGCCTATATAACAGATTGCACTAGAAGTCAAGAATAACGCATAAATCAAGTGTCACGTTGGAATTTGGAGATGCCAAGTAGTTGGGACTTGAAAAGGGAAATAAACTATTTATATAAGAGCATGTTCATGAACCTCCTTCTACAAAAGATTATAAAGTGCTTATTTTAATTTGACAATATAATTATCAAATTAATATGATAAAGTCTCAAATAGATTCACCCAGTCCAATTTATTGATCATTCTAACATGTGCTAGAAAATTAAACTCCTTAAAAGGTAATAAGTTATTGTGGTGAATAATAGAAATCGAGATTTGGAGAATGAATGCTTCACCAAGCTTCTAGAGCTGATCCACCCAAATAAAAATTAGATTGCTTCAAGTTTTGATTTTATTCAAAATCTACATAATTAGGTCCTCTAAACATTCATATTTGGAGACAAATATATATAGATGTGTTACAGTTTTAAAGAGTTTAATAATTTTTAACTTCCCACATTGCCACAAAAGTTTGTATGTTTATTGCAATGACAGTCATTTTATTATAATACCTTCACTTTTCGGCTCTTCTTTTCTCGCTGAATCTCTACAGTTTCCATTAAAGATGATGCTGCATCTACCTTGAAGAACGATGGATCAGTATAACGCTTCAAACATGCTCCTGCTCCCGCAACATCGAACCTATTAGAAGCCAACAGGTATTCTAAGACTTCCCAAGTAGCAAAGTCAAATTATTTCAGTCCGATCTTCAAATCAACATAACTTGAGTAAAAACACTAAGTAAAAACACTAAGTAAAAACAGTACTTGTCCAGAAGGAATAACCGCGGTGGGCCCCGGGCCTCCTCATAAGAGTCCATTACAAAGCGAGGCAAGTCTCCACATGCAATTAGATTTTGTTCAGAACGCAAATTGGGATGCCAATCAACACCTATAGTTGAATAATGTGGGTCATGTCATGCAATTAGACATTGAATTCTTTGCACATAGTAGCCTTTTTTAAGTAGTATAAGCAAAATAAATAAATACTTTCAAGACAAAAACATCATGAACTATGTACACAAAATGTTAGACTAGCTTCCTGATGCAGTAAATAACTAAAATTTCATACATTTGCCGATCTTTTTCTAATATATATTTTACAAATTTGCCTCATCCAATGAAAAATGCCAAATGCCAGAATGATCATATAAATTTTTTCTCTTCATGCTAACCATCACAAAACAGTTTACAATTACTATCTTTGATCATCAGCTTAGAACAATAATTACTTGGAGTAGACGAGATTATTCTTCTTTTTTTTTTTTTCATTAGACCTGTGCTAGAAATGCCATTTGTACCTCCATGCATTCTTAGGCTCCCACAAGTCAGCTTCTTAATTACAGAAAAGATAAATAGAATACCTTAAAAAATAACTATAAAACTATCTCAAAGAGACTCTTCTAGGCCTAAAATTATGGTCCAAGATATGTGTTGTAACATCGAAAATGAAAAAATGAAAAAATGAAAAAATGAAAAAAAAAAATCAGAATTGCATCTGTTTCATCACTATTAGTAGTACATCAACAGTGTACATACTACCCTAAGATAAACCACTCAGCCCTATAATTTATCACAAAATATCAATAGCCATTTTAACTATCCATATATAAACGAAACACGCACCATATAATCTAACCTGCATTGTAGAAAAATGAAGAAAGATTAGTTTGGGACAAGAGTGCCTTCTCAATGGGAGGAAATTCTGCTTCCAGTTGTTGAACGCGAGCCATTAGACCATGTCCTCTTGTAGCAGTCGCCATCACTTCTTCATGCAAGTCATGGAATATTTCTGCAGCAAACCTATAGACGCCACAAATGATAAATAAGAAAAGATATTTCTGACGTTGGGCATCTTTGTTCATTTGTTACTAAAAGAGGATTAAAAATGCCCGTGCTAGTGGTCTGAAAGGGAACTCAATGTTAATTAACAAGTGAATGGTCCCAGATTTCATGTGAATGGTACTATGAACACTGAAATGACATTGACATTCTTCTAGAGGAACCCGGTTTGAATTATCGGGTGAAAGGTTCCAAATTTCATGTAAATGATAATGAGAGACTGTCAAGAAACATAACATGAAAGAGCAAGGAAAATAACTTAGAAGTGAAACCATAAACGAGAACGTAACAAACACTCTATAAAATACCATTTCCTAATAACTAACTAAATTAAAGTTCTTCGAAAAAAAACTCTAAATTAAGAGGAAAGAAGAGAAAATGATGATAAACAACTGAAGACACATCCAATCGTTTGATATAAATATTCGCATTCCGAGACACATCAGAAGCAAAATCACAATCAAAATCGGAATTCATTTTGTTAGGTAAAAAAGAAGGAAAAAAATTGAAGGTAATTAGTCAGAAAGCTCGTTCGGCAAGGTCAATTCATCACAAATTTTAAACAAATTCTAGGAATTCGTAGATTCAAATCCCAAACGAAATTCCCAGTTCATTGCAACAAACTTCAATTGACCCCACCGATTCAGCATTCTACTCATCATCATCATTTGGCACTCAAACCTAACAACAAGGAAAAACGCTTTTGAGGTGAATCTGGCCGTAGAATCCAAATCTAAACCTCAAATTCCCAGACCTAATTCCCAATTAAACTCAACTTTCAACCACATTTGTCGAATTCTCACTCTAAAAGTTCCGAATTCGCCCTATCGGTTCAGCGTTCCGAATTAACAAGATCAAAGCCAAACAAAAACACCAAACGAGAGGGGGAAAAAAGAAGGTAGAACAAGAGGCTCACTCAGCAAGGTCGCCGAGCTGACGCAAAACTCCGACGAGGCCAGCCATGGCGACGCCTTCTAAGAGCGCCTCGGGATCATCCTTGTCGGCGGCTCTGTACAGCTCGGGATCGGCCAATCCGTACTCGCTCCTCACCCGGTACCTCGTCAAAGGCATTTTCTTCGAAAATTTCAGACGGAATTCTGAAACCCTAACTTTGTCGGAACCTGCAATCCGGAGAAAAACGCAGTGTCGTTCTGCTTCTCCGATTTCACATTTCAAGCATCAGAAATTCCCTCGGAGGAAGAGAGAGAGAGAGAGAGAGTTCCTTGGAATTTGGGGAAGAGAGGAGAGCCGAAATGAATGAATGTGTTGCGGTGGTGGCCGCAGATATAATTGACGTGAAAGGGAGTGTGACTGTGAGAACACTAGTATTTATTAATTGTTTTTTCTTTATTTTTACAAGAATGATTGCTAACATGGCAATTTTTGTTTTTATTAAAAAAAATTTTTAGTATTCACTATTTTTTAAAAACATCAGTTCTCTATATATTAATTATCAGAATTATATTAAATTTACTAAAATATTAAATCAGACTAAAAAAATAATATAAAATTCACAATTGATAAATAGAAAACACTAAAAAAATTGTCTTTTATTAAAATAGAAGGAAGAAAAGTTTTTTTTTTAGAATTTTTATGGTGTTCCCTCTTTTTTAAGAAAATTAGTATTCTCTATTTATTACCCATCAAATTTGTATTAAATTTGATCAAAATTTAAATCATATTAAAAAAATAATATAAATTTAACGGTTAATAAATAAATAACACTAGTATTTTTTTAAAAAAGAACACAAGAAGAATTCCTTTTTTTTTTCATCCGGAAAGAACAAAAGTATGCTGACTATACGATCTAAATATAATCAATCATATAATTTTGTCGTTGAAAAAGGAAAATTTATTTGAAATTAAGACTATAAATATCAATACGACTTAAGTACACAACTGGATTCATCAATAAATTTGTTGAATGAGAAGAAATGTGCACCGAATTTAACGTTTGGTTCATGGATTTAAAATTATGATTCAGAATCATTCTCAATTTACGTGTATTTTTTTATGAGAAAAAATATTATAACGAATCACGAATCATGATTCGAATCAAGTATGAATCCACTAATTAAACAAAGTATGAAAACACAAAAAACAAAGGAAGACACCAAACTATGACGTCAAAGCCTTCAACTGAGAAAAGACTCATAAAAGGACCATCAAAAGTAGTAGCAGATCTTTTGAGATATGCAACGATGTCGAAGTATTGTCCGAGTAGCAGTCATGACTCCCATTCAACATTATCGTTGCTATCATAACATGCACCGCCAGCACAAGGCTTCCTTGACTTTGTGGATGAAAGTCTCTAAACGCTACACATGCTGAGACTGGCACTCCAAGCTTTTAACCTCTCATCTTTCCCTAGCATCGATCCGCCCAATCTGCCGCCCCACACTACAAATTTCCACCACGACTAAGAAACCCACGACCAGATGGGTATGGGTCCCTAAATGAAACTAAGAGGATGTTTATTTCATGTATCCGTCTTTAGTTCTGAATCATAATTCATAATTTTTTACAGTGTTTTTCTCTCATAAAAAATTTAAATTTTAAAATTAGAATGCTGAATACATGAACCAAACGGCCCTTAAATGTGTTTGTGTATTGTATCTAAATTGTTCTAGATTTTGTAGTTGCGTTTTTTCATAATAAAAATAGCTAACAATTTTAACGACTAGGATCAATTTGTCCATGATCTATTTTAGCGTATTGTAAATTATGTACACAGTACGACTACCGTAGCTCTACTCTCAACTTATTGGGTGCGTTTGGAATGCGTTCCAAAATGATTTTATTTTTTGTATGAAAATGAAAACATTTTCAATCTCAGATAGAAATCATTTTTGAAAATGCGTTTGGTAGTTTTATCAAGATATTTTAAATGTTTTGTTTTTCTCCTTTTCTTTCCTCAAAAGAACTCTGATGACTGGGCTTTCTTCCTTGTATCAGACTCAAAGGAAGGGAGGGAGGGAAAAACCAGAGGTAATGATTGACGACGAAGGCTAGCTCGGCGGGGGGAAGGGGTTGCGACGGTGGATGAGAGCTTGTGACGGTGGAGGCAGGCTCATGGAGGGAGACGAAAGATCTAGCAGGTGGCGCGATGGTGACGAACGGATCTAGGCAGTGGCAACTTGCGAAGTGGGCAGGCTTGACGGATCTAGGTTGTGCGACAGCGGATGGCTCGTTCGGCGGAGACTTGCAAAGGGTTCCAACAATAGAGGCATGGTCGATGGCCTGCTTTGCGACGATGGTTGGGTTGTGCTCGAAAAGATGATAACGATGTTGGGTATGACAGAAATTTACCAAATTTAGGGCTGCCATTTTGTCAGCACTTTGAGAAGTGAAGGGGAAAAGGAAATTTTTTTTTTCGTTTAGGTTCTTTGGAGAAGTATGATGTGAAATTAATTGAAAGGAGAACACAACTGAATTCCTTAAAAGAGGAAAATCGACTTTTTAGAGTAGATTGAGTCGATTAGGCATGAAATATTTTATATGGGTCTTGCTTATTCTTATGATTGGGTTTCAGATATCATGGATGGATTTATGGCCAGTGTTGAGGTTTGGGTGTGAAGGTGTCTTTTGCTTTTGGATTTTTTTTTCAACTTTTTGTCGTCATTGTGGATTAGCCGGAGGTTCTCGTCGCCGTTGGTGGTTCTCATTGTCGTCGGTGGGCTCTTGAGCTTTTTGTCCTCATGGGTTAGCAGGAATTCACCGCCCCAAGGATGGGAACCATACGACGCAACGGCGACAAATTCGCCGGAGAGAGAGACAACATGGCTGTAGTCGGTGGATCCTTGAGGCGTTAGCCTGGTGATGACGATTTCATGAGGATTGTAATCTCCATTAATTAGAGAAGTGGAGTACAAAGCGGACCAGATTCTCAAAGGAGTGAGGGAGGAGAAAATGGAAATGCATAAATGAAAACGAAAAAAAAAAAGCGTTTTCAGTTTCTTCCTCAAATTACACTAAACCAAAAATAGGTTTCATTTTTGTTTTCTATCCTTCATTTAAGCCAAACAATGTTTCCGTTCCCGATTTCATTTTTTTTTCTTGAAAAACATGAAAAATATTTTTAAAACTGATACCAAACAGACACATTATGTTCTACTAAGAATCAAGTTGTAAATTACCTAATTTACCAAAAAAGAAAGTTGTAAATTGCATAGAAACAATATAGTTCAGAAAGATGAAATATATTTTTTCACTATAAATAGATTTACATTTTCAACTGAAATATGTTATTTACTCTGATCATGCCATAACCCACTAATAGGGCCGATTTGTGCAATCCATGTGGGCCCTAAAGAAAACCCTACCGGTTTAATTTGTGTGTCGATCTATAACCGTGTTAGTCTAAATAAAAGTACTTTTTTAAGCGACTTCAAATCACCATCTACTATTAAAATAGAATCTTAAACCACTAACATCACATAATATTAACAAGTAAAAACTTAAAATTTATCATATCAGCTTAAAAATATATACATTATAATAATCATTATTTTTTCTGTAAAAAGTATTAATTTGTTTGCAAAATGACACGACAATTAACAAAATAGGACATTCAGATAATTAAATTGCTAACTTAAATATTCTTTACTAATTTTTTTTTAGGATAATATTCTTTACTAGTTACATCTTACTTAGTAGGCAAATTTCGGTAAATAAATTCTTTTAAAAAAAAATTATGCCGCTGTCAAAAAAAAAAAAAGAAAGATATGATGTCACATTACTTTAAGTGTGCACTGTGCGTCTTAAGGAAGTGTTTGCTCGGCGCGCATCGTGCCGCATTGGATCATGTTCTTTTATGACCTCCCGGGCTACAATATGCTGCACGTTAAACTGCAATTTTTATGGTGATCTCAGTAGATCTGGTCCGCAAAATGCAAAACGTGTTTTGCAAAACACGAATCCTGGTGGAAATCCACTCTGGCTTCGAAGTCATGCTGTGGGTTGTCTGAGATGAGGACAAAAAAAGTGTCTGATTTTCAAAAATTAATAAATTAATAAATTAATTAGAAATGTGAAAAATAAATAAATGTCCCTTCAAGCTTATAGGCTAGGCCGCTAGGGGTTCACGTGAGCATAATAAACCCCTCCACGTAATATGATCAGCAAAAAAAACCACCTTCACGTAATAATTGAATTTTTTTTTTCTTGGACGCATATACCTTAAAATAAGTTGTCACATTCTTTGTTCTACAGGTCACAATAGCAAAAACAAAACAAAACAAAACAAAAAACAAAAAAAGGTCACAAAAAAAAAATTAACTTTTATACTATTACCCTCTGAACTTATCCTAATCTCCACAATAGTTCTTGAAGAACAACTTCATAATTTAATATAAAAAGAGAAATTTCATTTAATAATTAAAATATATACAAATTATTTATAATTATAAATGAGCACTAAATATAAGTTATTTGAATAAAAGTCTAGAGCCACACCGGCAAGATCACTAGTGATAAGGTGGTCAACATGACCATAGAGGACATATTGGCGATGACCCATGCGACTCCACCAAAGGCTCTAAGTGCCCATAAACCCACCTCCATAACCACCACGAAGAGAGTTATATCTCGAGATTGCACGAGTGTTGGAGACTCGATACGCATGGTTGGCTAAAAATCCAACCCTTCTCATCCATCCCCCATCCGCACACAAAGTCGCCACCACCATCATGATTATCTCCATGGGACCTAGAGCATCATCTTTAGGGTTGAGGACTCAACAACAATAGCGATACTAGACTTCATCAACGCGTGACACAAAATTGCTCATATTTATAGATCAAATCATTAAAAAAATAAACCAATGATTAAAACATCAGTTCATAATAACAAGAGGAAATAGCAATTTTCTATTATAAAAGTTCTAAAAAAAATAGAAGCATATGTGATTAATGTTCATGTTATCAAATATTAAATACAGTAGTCTAAGAAATCAAAGAAAAGAACGAAATTCATGTGTATTGTTAATTGTCAACTATTTTGCGTGCGAGGGGCCCATTAGAGGTGTAAGTTTGGGCAGTCCGAATAGAAATTTCAGGCCAGGTTGAGTCGACCCTAAAGGGAGAGGGTCGGCCCAGCCCGGCCCTAAACTTAAAAAGTTTAGGGCCGGCCTGGCCCGGTCTAGAATTTTGTAAGATATTTTCAAAAAGTTTAAAAATATGATGTTTGTGTTGGTTTTTGAATCAAATTCGAGTACGGTAGCGTAGAAATACGGATCGGGTCTGAACAAAAATTTTCATAAAACTTTGTGAACGCTATAGAATATATTAATTTAGAATGAATAAATTAATATAATTAATTTAGTTCAGGAATTATACATTGAGATCATTTAGGAGGATAACTCTAGTCTTCGACCACAAACAATCTAAGTGTTCTTGTTTCTCATACCCGGTCAGCTCGGGCCCAGGCTAACAGTAGCGGGCTTTGACTTGTCCGTTTAGTCCGACCTAAACTATACCTCTACATCCCAACTATCTTATCTTAACCCAAAAAAAAATCAATCTAAGGCCAACAAGGACACTAGATATGATTGTAACTCACCACGTCATGACAATTGAACTAGAATTAGCGAACGTGGGGTCCATAGTGAGTAGATGTGACCAATTTTGTGGTATTCTTATATTACGTACAAACATATTCTATGGAATAGTCTTCAGTTAGGCACTTAGAAAATGCATGACTGGTCAACACCATTTACTATGACCATTAGATATGCTTTTGACTGCTTCGATTTAAAGATAAAATTTTTGAGCTCACTGGTTGTGTGCTAAATACATAGGTCAAAGGAAAAGTAATAATAAAAAAATGTGGAAGAAAGACTTTAAGGGCCCATTTAGTTCACTGATTCGACTTTTTAATTCGAGTTGATATGTGACTTTATGTGAGAGCTTTTTACTGTAGTAAAAAAGTTAGATGTGACTGTTTCTGAGAGCTTTTTACTGTAGTAAAACTCAAATCGGTGAAATAAACGAGACCTAATAAAATAAAGTTGAAAATGAAAAGGCACAAGAGGCAGAGGAACAGAAACACATCTAATCTAATCTATAATGCAAAGAAAATACTCAAAATAATTAATAAATTCAGGTTAAAAAATGAAAGCATCCCTTTTTGAGAGAGTTTATACATTTGACATAAATGAAAACATCCATTCATAAGAAAGATCATAGAGATTTCTTTTGTAGACACTGAAAAAATGAATAGATTTATATTAAAAATTATATATTCTGTATATTTTTTTTAATGTTATATGATTTTAACTAAATCTAATAGTAAAAAACTTAGTTAAACTCTAGCCCTACCGGTGAGGAAGCTTTACCATAATTTTTTTTTTAAAAAAAAGGTAATGTTTCTCTATTCAACCATAAAAAGAAAGAGTTTTTCCGATATTCTATTCTACCAGTAGTCTTAATTTTTAACTATTAATTCTAATTAAAATCACATTAAATTAAAAAATATACTTAGAAT
>NW_010358522.1:0-2944 GCF_000414095.1 Morus notabilis | reverse complement strand
CCCCCCTGGTTCCCCAAAATTTTGTTTCATTTTTTTTTTTTTTTTTTTTTTTTTTTTTTTTTTCAAATGTACATGCCAGTTTGAGTAAGGTGGACAATTGCGTATTTTGAATTTTAATTATTTAGAGCACGTTTAGAAGGTATATTCACATTCTGATTTAGGTTTATTGACGGGAACTTTGTGAGAGAAGAAAATTTAAAATTTAAACTCTTTATAAAATAAAAAAACATTAACAAAATCATGATTTAAATTTGAGTATAACTTCCAAATAACCCCTTTAACTTTGGAATAAAATGTCAATGTTAAGTTATTAGAGGAGTCAAAATGTTTCTTAAGAAGAAAAAAGGACTCAAACCTATATGAGAGCATTTTTAAAATTGTTTTGTTTTGACAGTAAAAGTACAATTGGAATTCGGAATTTTTTTTTAAAGAAGTTACTAGGACAGTTTTTAAAAATGCCTTTGATTGTTTTTCTAGAAAAATTATTATGAGCATAAGAAAAAAGTGAAACTGAGATTCTGGAAAATTATTTGTTCAACACTCTTGATACAGTTCCGTTTATTTAAAGATGTAAGAACGGGCATGACCCAACCCATTCTACTTCGACATATGCAAGTCGTGGGCCGTACTGAACTGGCCTATATAAGACCAATCAGCAGTCCAGCCTACACTATGAATTAATTTTTCATGGATTAAGTGGGACTATGCCATGGGTCGTGATGACCGTGATCTGATTTTGAATCATAACTTAAACGGACAGATAAATTCCTTGCATTAGTAATTAGTACAAAGAATGTAAGAGAAGTCAAACAGTGAAAATTCGGCATGTTTTATATCCAAAAGATAGTGTTGCAGTTTGCACTGTCCATTTTCTCCTTCGGTTTCTAACTACTTGTTGAGCCAATCCTAAGCATATTTTTGCCAATCCAATCCAATGCATAGTTGTGTCTGAACAGTCTACACAAACAGTTGAATTATTGGCCCAAAGCCCAATATTGTCTGAACCGTCGCTCGTAGATAGGAAACTTGGGTGAAAGCCCAATTTTGTCCATCCATATTTTGCAGGAAAAAGAAAAAAAATAGGCCAAGACTTAAGATAAGTTAAAATTAATAGGTTAATAATTTACATAAGTTAATAAATAGGTTAAATTATTATTTTTGTTCATAATTTGTATGGTTATGAACCATAACTTGACAAGTTATTGTCCATAATTGTCTATAACTTGTCTAGCTATGAACCATAACTTGATAAGTTTGTCCATAACTTATCTGGTTATGAACCATAACTTGACAAGTTATGACCTATTAATTTTTATAACTAAAAATTAATTTATATACTTTCTTAAACTTTTCATATTAGCCTATTTTCTACTATTTCACTATTTTGTACTTGGAGTGAGCTAATAAGTAATAACTAGGAAAACAAACCAACCCAAAGCTCCGATACATATATCATTATGTGAGAAATAATTTATGGTCACGTAGTTTAAAGACCCTTATCTATGAAATCTCTCAATTTAGATCCACTTTTCTGATTGAATTTAAGAAAGCCACATAATATGCTCCATCTCCATTTTCATCATTGTTTGATGAAATGAAATTAATCTCAGCTCTTTACTCCTATGTAAATAGACTTTTTCTTAAAAAAAATAAAAATAAAAAAACAAATAAAACTTGCTCGTTGTCATGGAAAGATAAAAAAGAAAACTTGAATTGAAAACATTGATAAAAATAGAATGAAAAGATCAATGGAAATGTCATAGAAATGCGACGGTGAACAAAATTTCATTATACACGAAGAAATTTAATCAATATGAAATTGAAGGTCATGGAAAGGTTAATTTACTTTTATTTTCCATGTGCATTTGAGAGGGGTGGCAATTACTCGTAGAATATGGAGGATAAAGTTGTGTCATTAGTTTTTTATTTTATTTTATTTTATTTCTTATTTATGGTGAAATCCGGCACCAAAACTAGTCTGGTTATATAACTTCTTTTATATGTATATAACTTCTTTCATGTAACACTTAAATTAAATGTGTTGGATTACATTTATTGAATATTACACTAAAATAAACTGAGTATTATGAATGATGTACACGGTTATATGAAACAAAATTATATTTATCTTGGTCCGGGTGCCGGATTTAAGATGGGATCATTTGTCTTCTTGTTGAAAATGGGCGCCTTCATATCTTTGCAGGTCTAATAATAAGAAAATGTGAGAGGAGAAACGGAAGAGTTAAAAGAGACGTTTAGTTCATAAATTAAAATTATTTTCGATTTACGTGTATTTTTTTTGTAAGAAAAAATATTATAACGAACCATGAACTATAATTCAAATTATGATTTAAATTCTCTAATTAAATATCCTCTAAGAGACTGATAGCAGGAAAATGAGGACTTCTCATTTTGGGCTGGCATGCATAAGTCAGAATCTAACTTATATATATATATATGGTGAAAATTGCTTAACTTACACAAATTAAAAACTAATTGGGAATAATGATGGATGTGCCTTTACATTTTCTCATGGCTCACCCACCCACGGCCGACCACTGGGGTTCACGTCACATGACAAGAATTGGGCTTCAGAAGTTGTGCCTTAAAACTAGGGGGACATTTGGTAATTTGATTCAACTGTTTTGAACCCAAAAGTTCATATCTCGGTAACTCTTTTAGGCCCATTTTGAACCCGTTTTGTAGAGTGTTTTTGGTTCAAAATAATTCGGTCCCGCGTTTCATTCGACCCTATTTCTGTCACAGAACTCATTTCTTTTAAAAGACAACCGAATACAGTTTTAGATTTTATTGCCTCTCAAGATCATCTGCATATCTAAATACTATTTCAAACTACAAGTTCAAATCACATTCTTAAACTTTTCCTTTCTAGAAAAAAATAAAAATAAAATTCAAACCAACACGTTTTGAACTAATTTACCAA
>NW_010358521.1:0-527 GCF_000414095.1 Morus notabilis | reverse complement strand
AGCCCGGCATGGGCCTGGGCCGGCCCACGGGTCCCGGCCCATTGTTGCATCTCTAGGTAGAATACATAAACAAAATAGGAACGTGGGGAAATCACATCCGTTATTACAGTACATGGACTTGGCAAAAGCAACGTCTTTATTAAAATTAACAAAATACTATGAAAACTATGAATAGTCTCACTACACAGGAAGAGACGTCGGCGACAAGCCAACAACCATTATACGAAGACCAAAGAAACTGGATCTGAGCATAACCGTTACAGCCGAAGCGCGACCACCACCGATAAAGCCAAACACAAAAACAACCAAAATGATGCCCTTGCGCCACACATCTGCCAGAAACCATCTGATGGTCGCACCAATGAGAGTCCTCCAAATCATCAAATCTACACCTCCATTGCTAATGGGATGTGCCCATCAACCACTGGCCATACCTACATGACCTCAGCCACCATCTCAAGGGTCAAGAGTCCTACAACTAGCCAATGCTGGCACTAGACTCCGGCCCTAGAAGACGTCACAAATTC
>NW_010358520.1:0-1484 GCF_000414095.1 Morus notabilis | reverse complement strand
TCCCGTGCCATTCGTAGATCACGAAGAGAGCTTCTTCGATCTAATGGTTAATGGGCCCCATTACGACACCAACATTTGTCGCCCTTCCCGGGGTGGTTGAAGAGCGCGAAGAGAGCTTCGATCTAATGGCAGATGGGCCCCGTTTCGACACCAAATGTTGTCGCCATTCTAGTGGCGGTGGTAGAGCGCGAAGAGAGCTTCGATCTAATGGCAGATGCGCCCCGCTTCGACACCAAAAGATGTCGCCATTCTAGTGGCGGTGGTAGAGCGCGAAGAGAGCTTCGATCTAATGGCAGATGCGCCCCGCTTCGACACCAAAAGATGTCGCCATTCTAGTGGCGGTGGTAGAGCGCGAAGAGAGCTTCGATCTAATGGCAGATGCGCCCCGCTTCGACACCAAAAGATGTCGCCATTCTAGTGGCGGTGGTAGAGCGCGAAGAGAGCTTCGATCTAATGGCAGATGCGCCCCGCTTCGACACCAAAAGATGTCGCCATTCTAGTGGCGGTGGTAGAGCGCGAAGAGAGCTTCGATCTAATGGCAGATGCGCCCCGCTTCGACACCAAAAGATGTCGCCATTCTAGTGGCGGTGGTAGAGCGCGAAGAGAGCTTCGATCTAATGGCAGATGCGCCCCGCTTCGACACCAAAAGATGTCGCCATTCTAGTGGCGGTGGTAGAGCGCGAAGAGAGCTTCGATCTAACGGCTGATGGGCCCCATTACGACACCAAAAGTTGTCGTCATTCATGTGCCATTCGTAGATCCCGGAGACAGCTTCTTCAATTTAACGGTTGATGGGCCCCGTTACGACACCAACATTTGTCGCCCTTCCCGGGGTGGTTGTAGAGCGCAAAGAGAGCTTCGATCTAACGGCTGATGGGCCCCGTTACGACATCAAAAGTTGTCACCGTTCCCGTGCCAGTTGTAGATCACGAAGAGAGCTTCGATCTAACGGCTGATGGGCCCCGTTACGACATCAAAAGTTGTCACCGTTCCCGTGCCAGTTGTAGATCACGAAGAGAGCTTCGATCTAACGGCTGATGGGCCCCGTTACGACATCAAAAGTTGTCACCGTTCCCGTGCCAGTTGTAGATCACGAAGAGAGCTTCGATCTAACGGCTGATGGGCCCCGTTACGACATCAAAAGTTGTCACCGTTCCCGTGCCAGTTGTAGATCACGAAGAGAGCTTCGATCTAACGGCTGATGGGCCCCGTTACGACATCAAAAGTTGTCACCGTTCCCGTGCCAGTTGTAGATCACGAAGAGAGCTTCGATCTAACGGCTGATGGGCCCCGTTACGACACCAGAAGGTTGTCCCCGTTCCCGTGGTAGTTGTAGAACACGAAGAGAGCCTCGATATGATGGATGATGGGCCCCGTTACAACACCAAAAGATGTCGCCGTTTCGGTGGTTGGTGTAGAGCGCGAACAGAGATTTGATCTATCAGTTGATGGGCACCGTTACACACCAAAAGTTTTGAGTGTTC
>NW_010358519.1:0-1485 GCF_000414095.1 Morus notabilis | reverse complement strand
GAGTGGATGGAAAAGTAGAGACTTATAAAGTAAGACTAGTGGCTAAGGGTTATACCCAAAAGGAAGGAGTTAACTATGAAGAAACTTTCTTGCCAGTAGCTATGCTTAAGTCCATCCGGATACTCCTGGCCATTGCAGCATATTTTGACTATGAGATATGGCAGATGGATGTCAAGACAGCTTTTTTGAATGACTATCTTGAGGAAACCATCCATATGGAACAGCCAGAGGGTTACATAGAGGAAGACCAAAAGCAGAAAGTCTGCAAACTGCAGAGGTCCATTTATGGATAGAAGCAGGCTTCTAGATCATGGAACATCAGGTTTGATGAGGCTATAAAGTCTTATGGATTTGATCAAAATATTGATGAACCATGCGTTTACAAGTACACGAAAGAAGAGAAAGTGGTCTTCTTAATTCTTTACGTCAATGACATCCTACTCATTGGGAATGATATGGGATTGATGACAGATGTGAAGGAGTGGTTAGCCAACCAATTCCAAATGAAAGATTTAGGAGAGGCAAGCTATGTTCTTGGGATTAAGATTATTCGAGATCGCAAGAAAAAGCTTTTGGCGTTGTCACAGGCATCTTATATAGACAAAGTGTTGTCTAGGTATTCGATGCAAAACTCCAAGAAAGGGAATTTGCCTTCCAGGCATGGTATTCATCTTTCTAAGGAGCAATGTCCAAAGACTCCACAACAGGAAGAAGATATGAGACGGTATCCCTACAGTTCGACTGTGGGAAGCCTTATGTATGCCATGTTGTGTACAAGACCAGATATCTGCTATGCAGTGGGAGTGGTCAGTCGCTACCAGTCCAACCCAGGATTAGATCATTGGGTTGTAGTAAAGTGTATTCTCAAGTATCTTAGGAGAACGAGAAACTATATGTTGATATATTCTGGAGAAGATCTGTCTCTCACCGGATACACAGATTCCAATTTCTAATCGGATAGAGATAGTCGACGGTCGACATCTGGATCTGTGTTCACTCTTAATGGAGGACCGTGGTATGGAGAAGTATAAAGCAAAAGTGTGTTGCTGACTCTACCATGGAAGCTGAATATGTTGCAGCTTGTGAAGCCGCAAAAGAAGCTACATGGATCAGGAAGTTCTAAACAGATCTGGAAGTTGTTCCAGATATGGATAAGCCAATTAAGCTCTACTGTGACAACAGTGAAGCGGTGGCTAATTCAAAGGAACCTAGAAGCCATAAGAGTGCGAAACATATAGAAAGGAAATATCACCTGATTAAAGACATTGTAGATAGAGGTGATGTAGCGGTTCTGAAGATCGCGTCAGATGACAACCTTGTTGACCCGTTCACCAAGACATTGCCATTAAATGTATTTGATCGGTACTTAGATGGATTTGGGATTAAAGACATGACACACCTGCCTTAGGACAAGTGGGAGATTGTTGGGAATAGTATCCTAGAAGCATGGGATGTAATAGGATATTTATTATTTAATTAATAAAA
>NW_010358518.1:334-525 GCF_000414095.1 Morus notabilis | reverse complement strand
CGAAAACGTGGCAGTTGTAGATCGCGAAGAGAGGTTCGATTTAACGGCTAATGGGCCCCATTACGACACTAAAAGTTCCCGTCATTTTCGTGCCATTTGTAGATCGTGAAGAGAGCTTCTTCGATCTAACGGCTGATGGGCCCCGTTACGACACCAAAATTTGTCACCCTTCCCGGGGCGGTTGTAGAGTG
>NW_010358518.1:0-250 GCF_000414095.1 Morus notabilis | reverse complement strand
AGAGAGCTTCGATATAACGTCTGATGGGTCGGCCCCGTTACGACACCAAAGGTTGTCCCCGTTCCCGTGGCAGTTGTAGAGCACGAAAAGAGCTTCGATATGACGGATGATGGGCACCGTTACGACACCAAAAGATGTCGCCGTTCCCGTGGCGGTTGTCGAACGCAAACAGAGATTCAATCTATCGGTTGAGAGGCGCCATTACAAAACAAAAGTTTTGAGCGTTCCTTTTGCCATTGTAGATTGCGAA
>NW_010358517.1:2402-3492 GCF_000414095.1 Morus notabilis | reverse complement strand
ATATATATATATATATATATATATATATTCCCCTTAAAGTGGGATTAAGTTTGACTAAATTACTAAAAAAGAAAACCAGGTGTATCATTAGAGTAATCTTCATGAAGTAGAAACCAACTCCCAAGAGGAAAAAATGAATCTATATAGACAGATATAGCTTTCATCGATCAACCTCAAGATTATGAAAAAGTCCAAGACAAGTTAATTAAAGTGATGGTTCCATTCTCATATCTTTACAAAATAATCAATATTCCGAAATAGATATGGTGGCTTTAGAATTGTTTTTAACCACTAGAATTTATCTGATTGTCGTTTCGTTATCAGTAAAATGAGGAGTGCTTCGGAGCGCTATTGATAACTATACAAAATAGAGTTATTTCACAACTTTTTGTGCATTTAAATTGGCTAGAGTCTTGAGATTTTAATGTCTTTTTTAGTTTAATTTTTTGTATTTTAATTTAGTTTATTTTTGTTTGATTTTGTTTTAGTATAATTTTACGTTTTTTGTTACTTAACTTGGTATATGTAGTATATGGTCAAATCTTTTCTCACTTTGAAAGTTGTTGCTTTCTCAAAAACGTCAGGGGATTAGAGAAATTACAAAAGGAGGCTCAAATGTACAATGGTTCTTATTGTTTTCGACGATGTAAGTAAATCAAAGCAGTTAGAGCATTTAGTTGGTGATGGTAATCTCTTTGCTTGTGGAAGTAGAATTCTCAAAACAACAAGAGATCTAAAGGTGCTCAGGAAAGTTAAAGATAGGCAAAAAGATATCAATGATGTCGAAAAATGTGTATACCAGGTTGAGCAGTTGAATGATGAGGAATCGCTCGCTCATTTTAAATTGATAGCATTTGATGAAGGAGAGCCTCCCATGTCAGCTCACACAAAGCTATCAAAACAGGCAGTGGATTACCCTGGACGCATTCCGTTCGTGAATTGAGCATAGAAAAATGGGAAATGACCTTGAAGAGATTTCAAAAGTCTTCCCTTGCAGATGTTTATGAGGTGTTAAAAATAAGTTATGAGGGACTAGAGAAAGATGAGAAAAATATCTTTCTTGACTCCTCTCTTTTTCTATGATATAGGG
>NW_010358517.1:0-2333 GCF_000414095.1 Morus notabilis | reverse complement strand
AGGGAAAGAATCCTAAAATTCGTACGTGTTGTCTTGGAAATGCAATTCCAAAGTGGTTCGATCTTCAATTGAAGGGATGTCGGATTGAGATCATGTTTCGGGATAACAACTTCTTGGGTTTTGTGATTTGTGCTGTGGTGGATATGTTGGATTTAAGGTGTTATTTAAATCTAAAAATCAACCAGGGGAAAGCCACAAGTACACTAGGTGGGTTGACAATCTCTTTCACTATTGTTTTAGATCAACCTCAGATCAACCTCAAAACTATATATTTTAGAAATGTTAAGGTAATTATCTTCTGATAATTACAGTGGGATAAAAAATATGATAAGTACATATTTCTTGAAAGGCTAATAGACTCATTTTAAAACAATTAGACAATTAAAAAAGTATGAAAAATTGAGATTTCTTATTTCTATTGAGCAACATATGAAGAGTTGCCCATTCATATTTGTCGTTCGATGCATGTGTCATTGACATGTGGCGGTCCTTTATAAATGACTGTCAGTTTTGTTTATTAACAACCAAACCTTTTATGTCGTATTTTCTTTGTTGTTGTTTTTATGAATTTTTATAACGTTTTCGTTTGCAATTATCGTTTTTAAGTTTCCAATATCGTTATCGTTCTTTATGCGCTCGTTTATAATGTTTTCTTTTCTTCTTTCCTTTTGGTGGGTTTTGTCATCCTGTTATCTTGTAATGTTGCTGTTGTTGTTTTTCCGATGTCGCTTGTTACTTTCATTATCGTTTTTCAAATTAGCATTGGCACACAATAATAATATATCTTCGTTGTGATTTGGGAGTTCAGACTCCCTCCACAGATCACTCTCTCTCAAGTTTGCTTCAATCACTTTTATAATTTCGAACAATTCGTTTAAATTTGAGAAAACGTGAGAGTTCGTAAGATGATTCCACACCCGGAGTTTTTTACTTTTTATTTTTTTTATAACCTTAAAGTTTGATCATCTCACGCTGTATAAAAAAAGAACTGTTGCTAGTGTATATAACACGTGTCCTTCCATAAATTTTCCCACATTTATCTCATCTTTCACTTTTGATCTTTGAAATAATAGAACAATGTAACGTCAAGTGGTGGGCTCCTTCACGTGGAGGCAATTATTCCTGCCTCCTTTCATCTTCAAATTCCATGAAATTTGTCAGGAAATTCAGCACATAATATTCACGCGGTATGTTCCTTTCGTAAACAAACGCGTTAGTGGAAATATTTTACCACTAACATGCAAATGTTGACTCACTAGTGTTCCCAACAGATGGAAGGCAAGAAGAAATTTCTCAACATATGACAGGTCTTGCTTTTTATGAATCTCTGCCTTCTTAAAAACGTCAAAACTAGAGCGCCTCCATTTTGTATGAAATACAAAAGCTGAGAAAGAGAATTTTTTTCATAGTTTTGATCCTAGGAGTGACTCGCGTCTGATATCGACATGGATGCTGGTGGAGCTTTTTCTTCTGCTTCTTCCCTCTTTACTTCGGAGAAATATGATGTTTTTCTGAGTTTTAGAGGTGAAGATACGCGTAATACTTTCACAATCCATCTTTACGCTGCTTTGGAGCGAAAGAAAATCAAGACCTACATAGACGAGAAAAGTCTTAAGAGAGGAGACAAAATCTCATCAACACTTCTTGAAGCTATCCGGATCTCAAAGATTTCAATTATAGTTTTCTCAAAAGAAGAATGAAGAGGAAGTTATAGAGAGGCATTTCTAAAACATGAAGAACGTTTTAAAGATGACATGGACAAAGTGCAGAAGTGGAGAGGTGCTTTAATGGAGTCCGCCGATCTTTCAGGTTGGGATTCTCAGAACACCAGGTAATTAGTTGCAATCGATTCTAACATATATTCTATTTACATTGTTATTAATTACTTGTGCCAAAATAAATACCGTGAGGAAGTTTTTATTATCATTACTATCATTTTTTCTCGGGATAAAATCATTTTAGTATCTCGTGTCACATAGAAATATGCTCTTAATACCCATTGTTTTTACTAATATTAAAATGGTACTTGAATGTTTTTAAAAACACCTTTTGAATATCCTAAAGTGATTTTTAAGACGTAAAATGATCTTAATGTCCTTTTATTTAATTAACTAAAAACTAATAAATCAAAAAAAAAATCATGCACTTTTTTATTTTGTTGTTTTCTTTTAAATATTTTAGTGTTTTAAAATATATATTTTCAGATTTTTTTAGAAAATAACAATTTCCATCTAATTAATAAAAATGGTAGTTTGGACATTATATGTTTAAAAATCAACTTCAATGTATCGAAAAGATATTTTAAAAGCGTTGAGGTACCGTTTTAATATTAT
>NW_010358516.1:0-823 GCF_000414095.1 Morus notabilis | reverse complement strand
CCTTGTTTGATTTTTCTCTACTCATTAATGATCTAATATATAGCACACAGGCAATTTGGAATAATCTAAACACTAAAACCCGTTTTTTTTTTCTATTGAAATTAGTTTTTGATATTTTGGCTGACCTACTTAGATTCCTGGATTTTTTTTATAAAAAAAAAAAAAAGAAAACAAAAGAAAACAAAAAAAAAAAAAAAAAAAAAAAAACAAGAAAAGAAAAAACAAGTAATTACTTTAAGAGAAAATAACGTAAAAAAATAACTTTAAATATAGATGAACATGATATATATAGGATAAAAGTTCCCTGTCAGATTGACAATCTATATTTACGGATCCATAATTTGCCATGTTTTCGCTGCCAAAAAATGCCGAACATTGAATCGAGAAGTCTTCCTTGTAGAATCCGTCCATCACATGCTTTTCACAATCAATCAAAGTGAACGTGAAATTGCAAGGGTTTGGCAGGAAAAGTCTAATTAGAGCCTGTTAATTACTTTTTAATTGCACTGCAATTCTGAGAAAATATGATATTGACCACCACGTTTGTTTACTCCAGAAGGTCGTGCACCTTTTTGGTAAGAAAGAGACGAGGCAATTTTCATGCGTTCATATCCTTCTACAAACACCCCCACTGTTCCCCATCCATTTATAGTGCAGTAACAACACGTGGGAAAATTAGGAAGGCAACAATCATTAGGTCCTCTCTCTCTCTCTCTCTCTCTCTCTCTCTCTCTCTCTCTCTCTCTCTCATACTTATCTTATTGCAGTTACATTTATTCTAGTTTCTGAGACCATTGGGTTATTAACGGGCTGTCCTTTTTTT
>NW_010358515.1:0-913 GCF_000414095.1 Morus notabilis | reverse complement strand
AGAAGAATCAAAATCTCCTGGCCCATTATCCTGTTTTGTTAGTTTGTCACTCAAATTAAATTTTGACACCTCATAAAGTTTTTTAAATAATTCTAGTATTGATTCTCATTCATGTGATCAATATATTGTTAAAAGTAGATTACATGGTAAACAAGTAATAAAAGGGCATCTAATGAGAATTGAGACAATAAGTCTGGACTCAAGATAAAAACTGGTCGAGTGAAAAAAAAAAAAACAGAGACAAAAAGGAGAGAAGGAAAGAAAGCTCAATTAATACTCTTTTATCCCTACAAATTTTTGTATATTCTTAAAGATCTGTTTTTACGGCAGGTGTTATGGAGAGTGTTGTAATACTTTTTAAAACGCTGACGATTGACTCTAATGATTATGCTCTGAGACGTTAAAGTAATCAAATAGGAAATAAAGCAGGAAAAATAGAGAACACTTAAAATGATATCACAATTCGGTTAAACAACCTACATCTTCGATGCCACACCGAGAAGTGAACAATCACTAAGTTAAAGTAATTACAATCACGACTCGGACTTATACACCTAAAGACTCTCTTATTGATGTTGTCGCCACTATGATGAATCTACTTAATGGCCTTGTCCAGCGAGCACCACTCGTCTTCGATGGCGTTCAACCAAAAGTAATACGTTTTCCTCTCGAAGAACACACTTTTACACTCACAAATCAAAAGTTCACATACATAGACTTTTTCTTAGAAAGTTTCTCTCCAAACACATAGAATCATAAGCACAACTCTCACTATCTGAAAAGTATTATCTCTTAATACAAAAGGCCAACTTTTTTCACGTTCAACCTTCCTCACCACAACAATACGTTCAGTCACCCCACTTTTCAAAGTCTCCTAGCTATTACGTTAATGATCTCAGCACCAAAAAGCAAT
>NW_010358514.1:0-732 GCF_000414095.1 Morus notabilis | reverse complement strand
TTGATGTGTTGAGTTTTATATAGTTTCTCCAGAAATTGCTGTGAATAGTCTGATTTTAATTTGATTTTGATCTCATTCGTTGTTTTTCAATTGGATTTTATAAAGTTTTGTCCTCCTTTTTTTTTGGCTTATTCCATTGATTTTGATAATTTGGTTTCTATTATTTTGCTAAAATATTATCCATGGTTATATAAAATTTCTTTTCCCATTGCTGACCTTTCGTTCTTCTATATTACTGTTCCTATTTAATGCCAAAAAAGGGGAAAAAACCCTATTATCTTATTTTACTATTCGTATGATATTTATGGTTTTCCTACTATTTCATTCACCACTTTTTAGCCCAGTTTCTTTTGATTTCCTGGAAAATAGATTATTGTTTTTGTTATTTTGTCAATATTAATTTATTTTCTCTCTTTTTCCTTTTCCTTGTGTTTTGTACTTTTTTTTAATTCACTTAGTAATCTTTGGACAACTTTATATATTACTCCATTTACTCACTTTGTATCACATAAAAATTATCATATGTGTGATAAATATAATATCTTATAGTGTTGTGCAGTTGCCCTTAGCAGGTAGTAACAAAGTTGCCCTTAGCAAGTAGCCACAACTTATTTATCACACATTGCTGAAAATATTCCATATATGAGCCACAATTACTATATAAAAATATTGTTATAACTATGTTTTTTAAGCTTGCCTTTCCTTTTTTTTAATTCATTTATTTGCTTACTT
>NW_010358513.1:0-532 GCF_000414095.1 Morus notabilis | reverse complement strand
CAAAAGGCTCAAAAAAAATCTTTGTAAAAATTTTTGGACTCAAAAAAGTTTTTGTAAAAAGTGTTTTTACCTAAACTCAAAAAAAGTTAATACTCACGTTATAATTTTATTCAAGTTCATACTTTTTTTATAAAATTTGAGTTTAAACATGAGTTTGGAGCTAAAATCTAAATTTAAATTCTCCTTTCAACTCAAATTCTTAAACTCAAACTCAAGTTAATAAATAATATTTTTTCCCGATTGAGATGATTTCTTTTTCTATGCATTCACAACGAAGAGACGAATAAAACTCCACCTATATACCCTATTAAAATTTTTCATCACTATTAAGTTTTTATTAAAATACTATCAAAATATAAATTTAAGTTTTGATCCCCCCAAACACAAACTCAAATAGATTCTTAATTCAAACCGTAACTCAAAATGTGCAAATCCAAACACAAATTCAAATGAGAATCCTAACTCAAACCATACTCAAATATTCCTTAATCTAAATCAAGATCTGAACTCAAATCACCTGAACTTAAAGAAT
>NW_010358512.1:0-1181 GCF_000414095.1 Morus notabilis | reverse complement strand
GCCATTCTAAAATAAAACCCCAATACTTCATATATATATATATATATATATATATATCAAAAACATATTTAGGTCTTATTACTTTGCAGATTCGAGTTGAGATATGATATTTTTTTAGAATTTTTAACTGTAATAAAAAAGTCAAATAAAATTAAATGTGACATTTTCTGAGAACTTTTAACTGTAAAAATTTAAAACTAAAAATTTAAATTAGTAAAATAAACGAACGCTTATATTTCTCTGTGTCTCTCACTTGGAAAAGAAGTCTACTATCTATACTCTACTCTAATACTACTAACCCCACAAGAGATTTGAAAATCAGATCTTACCAACAAAAACTCCAGAGAATCACGGCCTACGAAGTGAGAATGAGTAGGAGTGTGTTGTTAATAGGTCGTATTTGTGTCGATCCATTTATTAATCATGTCAAAAAATATCAATCTAAACACGACATATTTATTAAACGTATAAAAAATGCCAACTCAAACACGACTAATTTATTAATCGTGTTAATCGTGTCAACGCGTATAACTCGTTTAAATTAATATATTGAATAAATAACTAACAATAACTTATTTAATATGGCCAATACATGTTTAACATGTTTATTGGTCAATTTATCTTTTTTTTAAGATAAATAAATAAATTTTACCTACAAATATTAAAATTCACATTATTTGTATTTAATATGTCGTATAAATTTTTATGATATATCACATATTATTATATTACAGATGACACATATAGTTAATTGTATCAATTCGAGTCACTTCGTATTAAGAGGCCAATCATAACCTAATATATTTATTAATCGTATTAATCGTATTAACTCAATTATGATATAAACTTATTTATAGTAAACTTAAACTTATTAATTTTGTGCGCGTTTTCAATCGTGTGTCTCTACATGCATTGTAAGCGCTAAGTATGAGCCCCTATAAAACGCACCCCCTCACATAGCCAATCACCCAAACAAGGAAAAAAAAATGGCAAAAGCCTTCTCTCTTTTTCGTCTCTCACTAGCTCTAGTAGTGAGCTACTTCACAGTCTCCGCATTGGGTTATGGAGAAGAATTTGAGGCTTTGCCTCCTTCCCCTCTTCACCCCCCAAAAGTACTCCCCCCTGCTCCCCCTCCAACCCACCACCATCACCCTCACCCTCACCCTCACCCCCACCCCCAC
>NW_010358511.1:0-1058 GCF_000414095.1 Morus notabilis | reverse complement strand
TATGACAGGCTTGAAGAAAATCTCAATTCTATATGTACGCGGTATTACCTCCGAAGGAGAGGCCGTTTCTGGGATTCAAACCTTGAACCCCCGAATGCAAACGCAATCTTTTTTTTTTATATAATAAGATTCATGAAAATGAATCTTATTATATATAAAAAAAATGATTTTCAGGACTGGCCTTTCTTATCCAAATTAAGAAACAAGAAAACAAAACAAAAATCCGAAAGTGATGCCAATGCCATTTGAATACCCAACTATCCCAAGTAAAGTTAGGGTCTTCTTTCCGCCTATAATTTGAGCATAATCAATGCCATTGATTGAAAAAAGCAATTTTAAATCCGTAAGATGAAAGCAACTTAGCTGGAAAAAGCCATCTTAAAATGGAATTGCTTTGCAAGATGGATCATGATAACAAGGTATACAGCTGCGCCATTCACTAGCTGTACCCAAAGAATGCAAACAAAAATCTTGATTCACATTTTTTGGTTAGAAGTACAAAGAGGAAAAACTTCAAGATTATAAAATTTTAAAAACCGGCCTTTTTTTTTGTAGCTGAATAAACTAGACCCAGAATTTGAAAAGAATTTCTCATAATCATGGTATGACTAGGCAAGTTCATTTATATAGTAAAAAAACTAGGAAATATTTTAACTTCGTTCATTTCATCGATTCGAGTTTTTAATTCTAAGTTTTTACAGTTAAAAATTCTCATAAAATGTTACATCTAACTTTTTCTGCTACAGTTAAAAACTCTAAAAAATATCACATCTCAGTTCAAATTGAAAACTCAAATCTGTGAAGCGAACGAGACCTTTGGAAGTTAGTTGACTTTGTTGACATGAGCATCGTAACATTGGGGACGTTTGGTTGGAGGATTTAAACCATGATTTAAATCATAATTTATAGTTCGCTATAATGTTTTTTCTCAAAAAAAAAAATACACGTAAATCGAGAATGATTATAATCACAACGCTTGTCTTGCACGTTACTTGCAGTCACACCGCAGTGAGAGATAATTGCCCACTTACAAATTTAACCGTAGATTCAGATTTTAA
>NW_010358510.1:0-556 GCF_000414095.1 Morus notabilis | reverse complement strand
AAAATATGTAAATGTACGAATGGATTAGCAGAAGCCGAACAGAAACGATCATGTATATTTGTTATTCACGTTGGTTCTCAAACTGGATTTTTAAAAAATAATTGTGTAAAAGTGTAGTATCGATCGAATCATATAAATTAAAATTTAATATAATCATTATTTCATGTTAATTTAACTACAAAGATATTAAAGAGAAGAATGGAAATTTTACCATCGCTCGATTAGGACATAAATCTTGAACTCCTCTAACACCGTCTTAAGCTCTTAAATTCTAAGAACACAACGGTTCTTTCTCAACGTATCTCCGGATTAACGTGAACTCGAATGTGTGGGCGTTCTAATGGGTTTCTCAACACATGAGATGGATGAATAGGGAAGCCACCTATAGTTATCACTCACTTTTCTCAAAAGTATGTGATGACACTCAAGAAATTTTCTTTAATTTTTCTTTTGTTCTCCCGTTTTTCCTTTTCTCTGGAAAAAACCTTTTGTTTCTCTCTTTGCAGCAAAAACTATGAGAACTAATTTCTCTTCTTATTAGTTAATGTGCAGCCGC
>NW_010358509.1:0-1179 GCF_000414095.1 Morus notabilis | reverse complement strand
ACAACAGGGAAAGAACGTTACATTCTTAACAAAATCATACACTTTTGTCTTCTAGTCAAATCTCTTCAAGTTATAAAATATTGTGCTTAGTATTTATTTATTTATTTTTTTGAGTTCATACATGTAGATTTTGAATATTGTTTTCGTCATCACCAACTATATGCTTTAAACGCGTGCTTGCTACTTCTATTTGTTTCATGATCTTTTTGTTCTTATGGGTTTGAGAGTCAATTTGTTGACTTTTCACTAAAATTAGACAATGTTAAATGTTATAGTTCAAACTTTTGGAATTTGCACTTCCGACTTGATTAGGCAAATATCATTAACTTACACTTAAAAATTTTGATTAATTAACTCCAAAAGTTGAAACAAGCTTGTAAATTAAAGAGGTTTTATTTTGCAATTTTTCTTTTTTTAAAAAAAATTTGTTTCATCATGTTGTATACTAGAAGGTTGTGTAAAAATGGTTTGGAAACTTATAGCTTGATTTTCTCATTTGATTAACAGGTGTTTGGAGGAAGGTGCAGAGGAGTTTATAGTGAAGCCAGTAAAACTTTCTGATGTGAATCGCTTGAAAAATTTCGTAATGAAAGGAGAAGGAAATGATAATCAAGATAAAAGACTTCACAAGAGAAAGAAGCTTGAAGATGACAATAGTACATTGTCGTCACTGCCGCCTCTCTTTCCATCGTCGTCCCCGGTTTCTCGTAATCTAGAATTGCGCCAGCACCGGTCTGCATCACCTTCATCGGCGTTGTCGTCGCCTAGATGTTCGTTGAAGAGGCCAAGATTGCAACTTACAGATTAAATTCGTAGTAACACTTAACGAGAAGTTTTTGTTGATTGTTTTTGCTTTATTATATGTTGTAACCGCCCATGTAAATGATGAAATGACGAGTTCATAAGACTAATAGAGAAAACACTAAAAAACACGTGAAGTTGAGCTGTGTTGAGAGAAGATCTGGTTGTTTGGATTTTTTTCGTTACTGCCTTTTGTAGATCAAATTTATTGCAATTATAGTGACTTAGTAGGTAACAAATAATATAAATCGTAGTCTAGCAAAATGGAATATAGGTTGTACAGTTATGGTTTGTTCTTTTTAACTCTCATTACTAGACACTTTTCAATTAAAAAAAAAAGTGAGTAAACAAATGATTATATTGAAAAATGAACTCATT
>NW_010358508.1:0-509 GCF_000414095.1 Morus notabilis | reverse complement strand
TAACTTGAATTTGAGTTTAAGAACTTGAGTTGAAGAGGAAATTTGAACTTATATTTTAATCCTAAATTAAAGTTAAAACTCAAATTCAAACTCAAAATTTACATAAAAACATGAATTTAAATAAAATTATAACTTAAGTTCAAACTTCTTTTAAATTTTACTCTAAAAAAGAAATCCTTAATTTCTTGTGGGATTATATATAAAGCGGCATTAGGACACACATGTATATGTATATGTATTTTTTTTTCTTGGGCAAGCGTGTTGTTGCACCACTAAGCACAAAAGGCCCCATGATGTGTTTTGCTTAGTTTAATGATTTGATTGTTCATCAATACTCTCTCTCTCTCTCCTCTCTCTCTCTCTCTCTCTCTACTTCAGTGTTGGAGAGATTTATCGGAGTTTTTTGGTGGAAAATGGAATAACTTTTATTTGAAATTACATCTCCAACATTTTTCTTGGTCGTCAGAGACTCGAGAGTTCACATTGGTGGCTATAGTTTAGATGATACG
>NW_010358507.1:0-6077 GCF_000414095.1 Morus notabilis | reverse complement strand
TTATTTATGGAGGATTGATCTATATGTAATGACTATATCAAATAGACACATCGCAGTTTAGAAGTAATTAATGTCTATAATTTCGATAGTGCAATTCCAAGTTTATAGTGGAGTAACTATTGGAATTAATAGAATTAATTAATTAATTCAAGTGTTTAATTAATTATTAATTTTATTGGAGCTCAATCCCCGCGTCGTCCTAGTAATTCTACCAGACACAAAGGGCAAAATGGGAATTTTAGAATTATGGAATTTTAAAATTAAACACTTGAAAATAATTAATTGAGAATTAATTATTATTTAAATAATGTGATTATTTAAATTTGAATTTGAACACATCTAGATTTATCCATTTAAACTTATTTGATAAGTTGTTCAATTTAGAATTCAAATTAATTTAAGTTTGACTTAAATTAGAATTTGAATTTGAGTCAAAATTGGAATTAAAATTGGACTACTGGATAAAGGATAAAATCTCTTCCTTCCCTATCTGAGATTGGCGCCACACATAGGGATAAACCCTAGGAGAGTGGCCGGCCATTAAGTGGATAAGGGGAAAGGATTTTTTGTTCAAAATTCAAAATTGGAGATAAGGATTTGATTCTATTTAGAAGTTTGACTTCTTCTCTTTAAATATGAGAAAGATAGAAAATTGTAGAGACAATTTTTTCACAATTTTTCAGCCCTAGTTTTTGAGTGTGGCCGAAATTTTCATAGAGTGAAAAATAGAGAGCAAAATTTTTCTCCAAAAATTCCACATCGTGCATGCGTTAGTGTTTGTGGAAATTCGAGTGTTTAAGAAACCTATTTTGTCTCACGTGTGCCCACACACACGTCTACGTGGAATCAAGGAATTGACGTGGAAGACTTTCGTATTCTAAACACAAAGCTTGGAGCAAGGACTGTTCGTGGTCAAAGAAATTCAAGTTATCATCCGAGTCGGCTTCCAGGTATTTTTTGGTTGATCCTTGAATGATGTAAATTAATGTTATTAATTTATTCGTGCATAAATTAATATAATCTATAGAGTACGTTAAAAGTTTTATGAAAATTTTTGTTATACACGATCTGCTGTTTTCCTACCACGCTTCCGCACCCGAATACGATTCGGGAACCAGCAAAACCCCAAACCCCAAACCCTAAACCCTAAACCCCATACCCCAAACCCAGAACCCTGACCCCCGAACCCCGAACCCCAAATCCCAAACCCCGAACCCTCAACCCCGAACCCTAAACCCTAAACCCCATACCCCAAACCCAGAACCCTGACCCCCGAACCCCGAACCCCAAATCCCAAACCCCGAACCCTCAACCCCGAACCCTAAACCCTAAACCCCATACCCCAAACCCAGAACCCTGACCCCCGAACCCCGAACCCCAAATCCCAAACCCCGAACCCTCAACCCCGAACCCTAAACCCTAAACCCCATACCCCAAACCCAGAACCCTGACCCCCGAACCCCGAACCCCAAATCCCAAACCCCGAACCCTCAACCCCGAACCCTAAACCCTAAACCCCATACCCCAAACCCAGAACCCTGACCCCCGAACCCCGAACCCCAAATCCCAAACCCCGAACCCTCAACCCCGAACCCTAAACCCTAAACCCCATACCCCAAACCCAGAACCCTGACCCCCGAACCCCGAACCCCAAATCCCAAACCCCGAACCCTCAACCCCGAACCCTAAACCCTAAACCCCATACCCCAAACCCAGAACCCTGACCCCCGAACCCCGAACCCCAAATCCCAAACCCCGAACCCTCAACCCCGAACCCTAAACCCTAAACCCCATACCCCAAACCCAGAACCCTGACCCCCGAACCCCGAACCCCAAATCCCAAACCCCGAACCCTCAACCCCGAACCCTAAACCCTAAACCCCATACCCCAAACCCAGAACCCTGACCCCCGAACCCCGAACCCCAAATCCCAAACCCCGAACCCTCAACCCCGAACCCTAAACCCTAAACCCCATACCCCAAACCCAGAACCCTGACCCCCGAACCCCGAACCCCAAATCCCAAACCCCGAACCCTCAACCCCGAACCCTAAACCCTAAACCCCATACCCCAAACCCAGAACCCTGACCCCCGAACCCCGAACCCCAAATCCCAAACCCCGAACCCTCAACCCCGAACCCTAAACCCTAAACCCCATACCCCAAACCCAGAACCCTGACCCCCGAACCCCGAACCCCAAATCCCAAACCCCGAACCCTCAACCCCGAACCCTAAACCCTAAACCCCATACCCCAAACCCAGAACCCTGACCCCCGAACCCCGAACCCCAAATCCCAAACCCCGAACCCTCAACCCCGAACCCTAAACCCTAAACCCCATACCCCAAACCCAGAACCCTGACCCCCGAACCCCGAACCCCAAATCCCAAACCCCGAACCCTCAACCCCGAACCCTAAACCCTAAACCCCATACCCCAAACCCAGAACCCTGACCCCCGAACCCCGAACCCCAAATCCCAAACCCCGAACCCTCAACCCCGAACCCTAAACCCTAAACCCCATACCCCAAACCCAGAACCCTGACCCCCGAACCCCGAACCCCAAATCCCAAACCCCGAACCCTCAACCCCGAACCCTAAACCCTAAACCCCATACCCCAAACCCAGAACCCTGACCCCCGAACCCCGAACCCCAAATCCCAAACCCCGAACCCTCAACCCCGAACCCTAAACCCTAAACCCCATACCCCAAACCCAGAACCCTGACCCCCGAACCCCGAACCCCAAATCCCAAACCCCGAACCCTCAACCCCGAACCCTAAACCCTAAACCCCATACCCCAAACCCAGAACCCTGACCCCCGAACCCCGAACCCCAAATCCCAAACCCCGAACCCTCAACCCCGAACCCTAAACCCTAAACCCCATACCCCAAACCCAGAACCCTGACCCCCGAACCCCGAACCCCAAATCCCAAACCCCGAACCCTCAACCCCGAACCCTAAACCCTAAACCCCATACCCCAAACCCAGAACCCTGACCCCCGAACCCCGAACCCCAAATCCCAAACCCCGAACCCTCAACCCCGAACCCTAAACCCTAAACCCCATACCCCAAACCCAGAACCCTGACCCCCGAACCCCGAACCCCAAATCCCAAACCCCGAACCCTCAACCCCGAACCCTAAACCCTAAACCCCATACCCCAAACCCAGAACCCTGACCCCCGAACCCCGAACCCCAAATCCCAAACCCCGAACCCTCAACCCCGAACCCTAAACCCTAAACCCCATACCCCAAACCCAGAACCCTGACCCCCGAACCCCGAACCCCAAATCCCAAACCCCGAACCCTCAACCCCGAACCCTAAACCCTAAACCCCATACCCCAAACCCAGAACCCTGACCCCCGAACCCCGAACCCCAAATCCCAAACCCCGAACCCTCAACCCCGAACCCTAAACCCTAAACCCCATACCCCAAACCCAGAACCCTGACCCCCGAACCCCGAACCCCAAATCCCAAACCCCGAACCCTCAACCCCGAACCCTAAACCCTAAACCCCATACCCCAAACCCAGAACCCTGACCCCCGAACCCCGAACCCCAAATCCCAAACCCCGAACCCTCAACCCCGAACCCTAAACCCTAAACCCCATACCCCAAACCCAGAACCCTGACCCCCGAACCCCGAACCCCAAATCCCAAACCCCGAACCCTCAACCCCGAACCCTAAACCCTAAACCCCATACCCCAAACCCAGAACCCTGACCCCCGAACCCCGAACCCCAAATCCCAAACCCCGAACCCTCAACCCCGAACCCTAAACCCTAAACCCCATACCCCAAACCCAGAACCCTGACCCCCGAACCCCGAACCCCAAATCCCAAACCCCGAACCCTCAACCCCGAACCCTAAACCCTAAACCCCATACCCCAAACCCAGAACCCTGACCCCCGAACCCCGAACCCCAAATCCCAAACCCCGAACCCTCAACCCCGAACCCTAAACCCTAAACCCCATACCCCAAACCCAGAACCCTGACCCCCGAACCCCGAACCCCAAATCCCAAACCCCGAACCCTCAACCCCGAACCCTAAACCCTAAACCCCATACCCCAAACCCAGAACCCTGACCCCCGAACCCCGAACCCCAAATCCCAAACCCCGAACCCTCAACCCCGAACCCTAAACCCTAAACCCCATACCCCAAACCCAGAACCCTGACCCCCGAACCCCGAACCCCAAATCCCAAACCCCGAACCCTCAACCCCGAACCCTAAACCCTAAACCCCATACCCCAAACCCAGAACCCTGACCCCCGAACCCCGAACCCCAAATCCCAAACCCCGAACCCTCAACCCCGAACCCTAAACCCTAAACCCCATACCCCAAACCCAGAACCCTGACCCCCGAACCCCGAACCCCAAATCCCAAACCCCGAACCCTCAACCCCGAACCCTAAACCCTAAACCCCATACCCCAAACCCAGAACCCTGACCCCCGAACCCCGAACCCCAAATCCCAAACCCCGAACCCTCAACCCCGAACCCTAAACCCTAAACCCCATACCCCAAACCCAGAACCCTGACCCCCGAACCCCGAACCCCAAATCCCAAACCCCGAACCCTCAACCCCGAACCCTAAACCCTAAACCCCATACCCCAAACCCAGAACCCTGACCCCCGAACCCCGAACCCCAAATCCCAAACCCCGAACCCTCAACCCCGAACCCTAAACCCTAAACCCCATACCCCAAACCCAGAACCCTGACCCCCGAACCCCGAACCCCAAATCCCAAACCCCGAACCCTCAACCCCGAACCCTAAACCCTAAACCCCATACCCCAAACCCAGAACCCTGACCCCCGAACCCCGAACCCCAAATCCCAAACCCCGAACCCTCAACCCCGAACCCTAAACCCTAAACCCCATACCCCAAACCCAGAACCCTGACCCCCGAACCCCGAACCCCAAATCCCAAACCCCGAACCCTCAACCCCGAACCCTAAACCCTAAACCCCATACCCCAAACCCAGAACCCTGACCCCCGAACCCCGAACCCCAAATCCCAAACCCCGAACCCTCAACCCCGAACCCTAAACCCTAAACCCCATACCCCAAACCCAGAACCCTGACCCCCGAACCCCGAACCCCAAATCCCAAACCCCGAACCCTCAACCCCGAACCCTAAACCCTAAACCCCATACCCCAAACCCAGAACCCTGACCCCCGAACCCCGAACCCCAAATCCCAAACCCCGAACCCTCAACCCCGAACCCTAAACCCTAAACCCCATACCCCAAACCCAGAACCCTGACCCCCGAACCCCGAACCCCAAATCCCAAACCCCGAACCCTCAACCCCGAACCCTAAACCCTAAACCCCATACCCCAAACCCAGAACCCTGACCCCCGAACCCCGAACCCCAAATCCCAAACCCCGAACCCTCAACCCCGAACCCTAAACCCTAAACCCCATACCCCAAACCCAGAACCCTGACCCCCGAACCCCGAACCCCAAATCCCAAACCCCGAACCCTCAACCCCGAACCCTAAACCCTAAACCCCATACCCCAAACCCAGAACCCTGACCCCCGAACCCCGAACCCCAAATCCCAAACCCCGAACCCTCAACCCCGAACCCTAAACCCTAAACCCCATACCCCAAACCCAGAACCCTGACCCCCGAACCCCGAACCCCAAATCCCAAACCCCGAACCCTCAACCCCGAACCCTAAACCCTAAACCCCATACCCCAAACCCAGAACCCTGACCCCCGAACCCCGAACCCCAAATCCCAAACCCCGAACCCTCAACCCCGAACCCTAAACCCTAAACCCCATACCCCAAACCCAGAACCCTGACCCCCGAACCCCGAACCCCAAATCCCAAACCCCGAACCCTCAACCCCGAACCCTAAACCCTAAACCCCATACCCCAAACCCAGAACCCTGACCCCCGAACCCCGAACCCCAAATCCCAAACCCCGAACCCTCAACCCCGAACCCTAAACCCTAAACCCTAAACCCTAAACTCCCTAAACCCATTAACCCCATAACCCTGAACCCTGAAACCTGAACAATGAACCGTGAACCGTGAACCCCGAACCGTGAATCGTGAAC
>NW_010358506.1:0-1262 GCF_000414095.1 Morus notabilis | reverse complement strand
TTTTTTTTTTTTTTTTTATAATTCCTATCATAAAATGATCATATTTGCCTTTTGGGTCTTCTGCGTCTACTTTGGCTCTAAACGACCTTTTCTTTCATAGCAAACAAACATAATTCACATTATCACACATAAGAGAGAGAACAGGTTTTAGTGCAAACCTGACCGCATCTTTCAAAAATTGGACCATTTTTATTTTTGGCCCCCTACCCCTCCACCAATAAGCTTTTTTTAAATACACGTCCGTTTTCTCAAACTTTGTTCTGTTAGCAAATAGTCCCCTTCCGTCTATTTCCAACGGGTTTTGGCCAATTTTTTTGCTGTTGTGCCTGCAATTTATGAAGTTGAGTGTTGAATTTTAAATGGACCTCAGGTAGTTGATGGGAGGGAGTCCAGATCGTTAAGAAACAACTTAAAAAAAAAAAAAAAAAAAAAAAAAAAGCTTCTCTAAGTTGAGCAGGGGAAGGGTATTTAATACCCATTTATATTTCAACTGCCCTCCATCTAAAAACACATCAACAAAAATTGCACAAAAACTGACAAAAATGAACAAAAGGGGACTATTTGCAAGTGGAATAACGTTCGGGGAGGCAAACTGATTCATGTTGAAACTCGGGGGACAAAGTAACATTAGTGAGGAGCAAAAATAAAAGTAATCCACAGAAAGTTTTGTCCTTCAATATATTCTTTATTTTCCCACATCCTTCCCGCCAAAAAAAAAAAGAAAGAGTACAATTGAGATATAATTACTACAACTAAAAAAACCGTTTGTTTTCATCTAATCCTTGATATTGTTAGCATTCTACACCCTCAATTACTAGAGATGCTATTCGAGCATCATACAAATGCTGTGGTTTATCTTCTTGGCTTGACAAACTTGCCTCTTGCAGCTTTCTTCTCCATCTTTTCCCGTTTCTTCCTAGCTTTCTCATCCTCAACGCCATCCTATTTTGTGAAGGACCAATATGTATTGTACATCAGGTTATACTCTGAACAAAAACACTCTACCGCCATAAAACGAAGAAAGGAATTAAAGAACAGAAAAGAAAACCAGGAGTGATTACCTCTGAGCCTCGTGACAAAAATCCCTTAATGAAACCAAAAGATTGGTATGCTCCAAATGCCGGTATCTAGATATCAACACAAAAATGTTTCATCTAAAAAAAATTACATCCCTTTTTCTCTCATCCAAACAAAATATTCTAAAAGATTTTTTAAATTAGAACCAGAAAGTACATCTTTTGATGAAGCTGGGTTTAACGCAC
>NW_010358505.1:0-4296 GCF_000414095.1 Morus notabilis | reverse complement strand
TTTCTGTATTGGATGTGTTGAGAAGGTATTAATATTTAGTAAGAGCTAATTAATACATGATCGTTTGAAGTTAAATTAAATTCGACTTTAAATGGTTTTTTTTGAACTGCAGTTATTATGCATGCTTGCCGTCTGGGTCGAAGATCCAAAATCAGAAGCAAACAAGTTTCATTTGGGTAGAATACCCGATTACCTTTGGATTGCCGAGGACGGACTAAAATTCCAGGTTAGTTAGATCATTATATTATGTGCACTTCTTATTACATCTTAATTCCTTGTTCAAAACAGAAGAGAACCACAAAATATAAATTAATAGGCAAGAATTTACGTAGTATGCATGCCACCAAAATCCAATAGTTTTGCATTATGCCATCTATTCTTTCCTTATCTCCCAGAATAATCTCTGAAAAAACCAAAACCGGAGATGCTCGGTCGTCTATTCTTTCATTATTTTTGTTCATTTCTGATGAATTGAGTCGCCCCGTTGGGTGGCATACTGTATAAAAGTAAAAAAAAAAAGAAAAAAAAAAAAGAAAAAAAAAAGAAAGTGACATAAAAAAATTAGAGTGACAGTCTCCTATGTGAATATAAATTCCTAAATTAATGTACTGCAGAGTTTTGGCTCTCAAATGTGGGATGTGGGATTTATAATTCAAGCATATTTATCGAGTAATCTAATCGAAGAGTTTTTACCGACGCTTCGAAGAGCACATGACTTTGTGAAGGCATCCCAGGTTTGATCTTATGTTGTTGTTCTAGATCAATTTTACAGATGGTGTCTACAATGTGATGTAACTAAGTAATAATTGCATTTAATAAAAGGTTTGTCAAAATCCCTCTGGAGACTTCGCCAAGATGGGCAGGCACATATCTAAGGGCGCATGGACATTCTCGACGCAAGATCACGGCTGGCAAGTTTCCGATTGTACCGGAGAAGGACTAAAGGTAAATGCGCTATTCCATCAAGATGGTTTCTTTTCCAAGCTTGCTTTCTCCAAAATCTTGGGTTTTTCATTTTTAACCCCCTCTTTTTTTTGTGTCTGCATATTTCTTCACTCACAGGTTTCGCTCTTGTTCTCGCTTATGCCAACAGAGCTAGTAGGAGAAAAGATTGAAACGCAACGTTTCTATGATGCAGTGAACGTCATTCTTTCCTTACGGGTAAAATCCATCAAACTAAGGTGGCGTTTGGCAGATAGATATAAAATTATGATTCAGAATCCTGATTTAGAACCAGTATTTGTTTACAGTGATTCTGAATTAGTGTTTGGTTTGGAGGATTCTGAATCATAATTCGGAATCTAATGTGATGTTTTAAACCAGAATCACTCATGATTCTAAAACCATCCCCTCTTGATTCAAGGTGATTCAAACACCTGATTCGGAATCATGATTTGAACCCAAAATCATGAATTATGGTTCTGATTCTAGAATCATGATTAAAATCATTCTAGTTTGAATCCTCGTACCAAACGAACCTTAAGTATACTTGTATAAAAACACTTTGCACAAGCTAAAAAGCAAAATAACTAAAAAGAGACTGACTTTCTCTTATCACATTATAGAGCAAAAATGGTGGCTTCCCTGCTTGGGAGAGTCAAAGAACATTCAGTTGGGTTGAGGTAATACTGGTTTGAAGTCATATACACATAAGTATCTCCAAAATAGTAAAAGAATTTCGTATATTAAGAAGCCATTTTTGTTATTAACTACTCGCAGAAATTCAACCCCACAGAGTTCTTTGAGGCGACCTTTATTGAGCGAGAGTAAGATTTCTATTTTCTTCCAAGAAAATAATGTTAGTATTTTAAACTGTGTTTTGCATTGCTTAAATTATGAAATGGAATTATTTTAGGTACGTAGAGTGCACTTCTTCAGCAATTCAAGGACTCAAACTGTTTAGGAGATTGTACCCGGCGCATCGAGGAAAAGAAATAGACAATTGCATATTAAAAGGGATACAATATCTTGAAGACCAACAAAATCCTGATGGTTCATGGTATTAATGGTTTCCTTTCCTTACGAATTAATTTCCAATTTAGATCATATAGTTTTTAGGATTAATCTCATTAGTACCCTCTGTTAAGAACTACTTCAAAAACAGACAGAAAAAAAAAAGTGATGAGATCATATGGTCTATCTGTTAGAATTTTCATTAAAAATAAGAAGAATTATTCAGTACACTGAGTATACCACGTCATATTACTTATGTAGTACACTCGTCTAATTAGATTGTATCATTTAGATATTTTGTCTATATCAGTTTTTCACTTTTTATTTTTCTCTTTCCTAATAAGTATTTGCATTGAATACCTATTAAAAAAGAGAAAAATAAAAGTGAAAAGCTGATATATAGACAAAATGTCTAAATGATACAATCTTATTGGACGGTTGTACCACATAAGCAATATGACGTGGTACACCCGGTGTACTGAATAATTCTTCTAAAAATAAATGAAAAAAGACTAAAGGGGTTAAGTATGCCTAAACCAAAATTAAAAGGACAAAACTGAGAGTTTTTAGATTAAGGGGTAAACTAAAAATGACCGACAAGGGCACTAGTGAGATTAATCTGTTCTCTTTTAAGTACAATTGGTCGATAGTCTGAGAAAATGAACATATAATCGCAGGTATGGCTCCTGGGGTATATGCTTCACTTATGGTACATGGTTTGCCGTGGAAGGGCTTGTAACTTGTGGGAAAAGCTACAATAATAGTCCGACCTTACGTAAAGCATGCAAATTTTTATTATCAAAGCAGTTACCAAATGGTGGATGGGGAGAAAGTTACCTTTCTAGCCAAGATAAGGTAACATATCATTTCAATAAAGATATGACAAAAATAATAATAATAATAATAATAATATACCTTTAATCATTTCTTTTTGACAATGACATATAATTTGACTTAAATCGAAGCAGGTTTACACTAATTTGGAAGGCGATCGTGCAAATTTAGTCCAGACTGCTTGGGCATTGTTGGCTCTCATTACTGCTGGGCAGGTCAGTATTATCTACTTTTTTTTTTTTTTTTTACTGATGGTCAACTATAAAAATTGTAACATATATATTCATGAGAACTATACCTTTTATATTAATTAACTATAAAAAGAAAAAAAAAACTATGGATCAAATATTTTCAAAACAACAAAATGTTGTGGTTGTAGGCAGAGCTTAGTAGTGATTTCACACCTAAATCTAGCATAGGTGAAGAGTTTGAATCCTCCATCTGAAATTATAAAAAATAAAAAAAATAAAAAATAAAAAATAAAAACAATACAATATAATGCCCGTACAAATATAAAAAGTAATTAAGGTCAACGTGTAAGTAAAATGTCTATTGTATCCACGTGCTTAAAAGTTTTATTGTACCCGTCGATGTAAGCTTATAGGAGGTCAATAAAATTTAGGAATTTGTGAAGCATTTTAGAAATCCAAGCATCTACTGAAGCTAATAAGGACGTTTGGTTTATGTATTCAGAAGTATTCTCGTTTTACGTATATTTTTTGTGAAAGAAAACACTGTAGAGAACCATGATTCAAAATCAAGAACGAATATAGGAAACAAACGTCAGTTAAACTGCTTAACATCTTTTTTCTTTTTTACTCTCAAAATGTGATTATTTATTATTTATTTCCTCTTGTTATATTTTGTTCAATTCAGGCCGAGATAGATCCAACACCCATACATCGTGGAATAAGAGTATTGATCAACATGCAAATGGAAGATGGCGACTTCCCTCAACAGGTACTAATTGAATTGAGATGTGACATTTTTTTAGAGCTTTTAACTATAGTAAAAAAGTTATATGTGACACTTTCTGAGAGCTTTTAACTGTAGAAACTTAGAACTAAAAATTTAAATAGGTAAAATAAACGAGGCTATATAAAGCAATCACAACAACATTAGCAAAAACATACATGAATAAACAGACATAAGAGTATCAAAGCAAGCAAATGATTCCAAATGAGGTTACGTGTGTTTTGATATAATTTATTTTTTAAATAAAAAAACACATATAATTATTATATCCATATATAAATAGTGTCTACTTATTTTTATTATTATTTAATTTTTAAACCCTACTAAAAGAAATTTTTGGCTCCATCACTAAGCATATGCCAAATATGGGTACATCAGAACACATAGTAGAGAAACCCTAATCTTGAGTGAAATAAATATCACGGCTTTGATGGTTTTCAAATAATCATCACTTTACGTACAAAAATTTACCCAAGACTTAAGTAATTAGTTATAGTGCTTGTTCATTAAGAAGTATTAGTATGTGAAAGTGAC
>NW_010358504.1:0-709 GCF_000414095.1 Morus notabilis | reverse complement strand
ATAATTAATTACTACTAAATATATATATATATATATAAATATATATGTGTATATATATATATCAAAATGCATTTTGGTAATACTTTATTTACTAAATTTCGTGGGATCTGTATATACTATTTAGTCACTTCCAACGTACATATGTACATGCATATATACATGAGTATAATATATGTATATATATATATATGCATTTGTACATGGTTGAAACTTGAATTGAGTATATAATATGCATGTACTGTAGAATATTACGACTTGCGGAAACCTCTATAAAGCTAAAGGCTATCCGTTTAGAGGATGGTTGGTGTACTTGTATGAGTCATGCCAGCCTTGCTCACTAGCCAGTTGTTATATCTATATGAATATCGTCTTTAATTATATAACATATAATATGACTTTTGAGTGTTGACCCTATATATCTTCTCCATATATCTACTTTGCATGTTTATCTAATTTCAAGCTTGGTATTCCAAATTTTTTTTGAGGTTTTCAAGAGAAAAAAAAAAAAAAAAACGAGGGTGATCAGTTTATATAGATCTATTGTTAAATTATGTTTATTTCCTATATTCGTTCATAATTCATGATTTTTTATAGTATTTTTTTCTTACAAAAAATATACATAAAATGAGAATAATTTAAAATAATGATTTTAAATCTATAAAGTAAATGTGCACTAAAACATTAAACCGTCAAACGGGGTTATATATGG
>NW_010358503.1:0-849 GCF_000414095.1 Morus notabilis | reverse complement strand
TCGAAACTATTCCGGTGACCAATGGCAGCAAAATTGGTATGGATTTGTTTAGCTCGACGAGAACAGTCAAAAGAAAGCACTTTCCGGAGGATTAGACGTCAGAAGGTGCCGGAAACTGTGTTGGAAGGTGCGGTGGCCAGGAATTTCAAACTGAAATTTCGGCCGATCGGCGGGGGATCGGGCGGCGTGGGGATGGGGGGTTTTGTAGATTGGCGTGGATCTGATCTCGGATCACTATAGGTTGGCCAGAGGTGGTCAAAATCGATGGCGGTGTATTTCTTCTTTCGTTGCGTTGGAAGGTGCGGTGGCCGGGAATTTCAAACTGAAATACCGATCGGCGGGGAATCGGGCGGCGTGGTGATGGGGGTTTTGTAGATCACCTCATGGGCTTCTTGGATTTGATCTCGGATCACTATGGGTTGGCCAGAGGTGGTTGGAATCGACGGCGGCGCATTTCTTCTTCCGTCGTGAGTCTCTCACGTTTTTCTCTCTCTTTTAACGCTGATGAATAAGTGTAGAAGAGAATTGGGAAGAGAGAGAGAGAGAGAGAGATGGGGAGATGGTAGTTGGTGGTGGAATGTGTGATGTTCGTTTGTGGGGCTGATTTCTGAAGGATAGCTGTGCTCTGAGAATGGTTTATGGTCGTATCCCACTTGTAGATTTTGCTTTCAAAGCTCTTCTCTCTCAGTTCCACAACTTACCCGCGTTCTACTTCTTTCTCTCATGCAGTGGTAAATTTTAATTTTGATATGAAAGCTTCCAAAACATTTGCGAGTAAAATGAAAATTTGGGGGGAAACAACTTTCAAAATCCGCTAAAATATTTCATGTTTTTTTAATATATATATAT
>NW_010358502.1:0-915 GCF_000414095.1 Morus notabilis | reverse complement strand
ATATATTATAATATTATTGATAAGTACTAAAAAATAAAAATAGAAAAGTAAAAACAACTTTTAACTATTTTTCAATTCTTTCCAAAAACTATTCTCACTGTTTTTGTTTTCATTTTCGTTTTTAAAACATTTACTAAAACGTCGTTTCGTTTTTATTTTCATTTTTTACTTTTCGAAATACGTAAAAACTGTTTTTAAAAATGATTCTAAACACACACTTTGTTTTTGATATATTTTTTTAATGATTATGATTAGTCTTTAATAATACCTTTTATTAGCCCTTAACACTAATTTAGCAAATAAAAAAACTTTAAAATTATGTCACTTCAGCAAATCCATTAAATGTATATACAGAAGTAGATGGAGGAGGTATTTTGAACTGTTTTCTATATATTGAGAGGTGTTTTGAACTGTTTTAAAAAATCAAGGACATTTTGAACAATGTATATATTTTAGAGGGCATCTATGAAAATAATCTTTTTTTCTTTGAGGACATATTTGGCACTTCAGATGCTTGGGGTTGGATTATTTATGATTTGTGTCTCATGTTTGTTATATTTAGGATTGGATGTCTAATCCCCAAATTAATAGTTCCATTTCCAGGAGATTATTTAATCATCGTTAAACACATAGGATAGATAGATCGAGCCTGTTACACGCTTTTTTTATAATAATAATAATTTACTTTATCCCTGAAATAAATTAATAAATTTACATTTGAAAAGTTTAATATTTCAAAGCTGGTTAATCATTGGTTTTAAAATTCGCATGCCCAATTGAAAAGTTTAATAGTATAAAGTTAGTTTCCAACAGTTTTATATCCTTCTTGTTTTGGTGAATATTAGTTTTACATTCATACTAAAGGTTAATGCAATGTAATCTAGTGCTATAGCATATACATGTGATAATATTAAA
>NW_010358501.1:0-3386 GCF_000414095.1 Morus notabilis | reverse complement strand
GAAACTATTGGTAAAACGTGAAATTTCCAGTTTAACATTTTCTTTTCTCAGAAAAAGGAAAAAAAAATGATACAAGGCATTTCCAAGTGACTTCTTTTCCTCTGCAGTCTGCATCACGGCTTGAAGTTGGATCAGACAAATTATACCCATCTTTTAACGGCCTCTTCCAGAAGGGGAAAAAAATGAACAAATAAAGACGAAAAAGAACCTCTGTTGTAAAATAGAAAATAAAAACGTTTAACAAAACTTGTATTACAATATTATATTATCAAATTGATCATTGTAATTTAACAGTTGAACTAGTTGGGTTTTTTTTTTTTTTTTAAGTAATCCTGTCATTGCCACCTGAAGAATGGACTTCAGAAGAACATATAAGAAAAAACAAAAATAATATCTGAAAAATCTATTAATTAACCTATCAACATAATTTAATCAATTGTAACACCTTTACTGCTTAAATATTAGGCGGTGCAAAACTCAAAATAATAATAACAATAATAATAATAACCGCAAATCAAATTAACACTCTAAAGAAAAATTGTGTTAGGTCTTTTTTAACCACTTCTTTTTATAAATAGCCGAACATTTTTTATTTTATAAAAATAATATCTTTCCTTAACATCTAGTATGTTGGTACTAGATAAAATAAAAAAAGGTGACTCCAGCAATTTCTTTGTCTTAAACGCATCTTAATTTTCATTTTATTTACTGAGTTAATCAATCATTGATTTATGAACTACAATCAATTATTGATTGACTCACAGTCAATTCCGATTCATTATTAATTTATCAATAATTTATCATTAATAAATATATAATTTATTAATTAAAATTAATTAATTATAAATTAATTTTGATTAATTATTAATTAATGTTGATTAATTATTAATTAATAATAAATTAGAGTCAATCATAATTAACCACTAAGTTAATCAAGATTGATTTTGAGTGAATCAACACTAAAGTTTCGTTGTTCATTGTACCTGTTTGAGTTTAAAATTTGAGTTTTATTATAATAAAAACTCTCAAAAATAATTACATCTAATTTTTTTATCACAATAAAAAATTCTCATATAAAGTCACATCTCAACTCGAATTAAAATTTCGAATCAGCGAACTAAACCGATCCTCAGTTAAAAACGGCATTTTTACAATTTTATAAAATTTCGGATGAAAAACAAACTTCAAAAAGCCCCTTGTGCTGAATCCCTACTCTAGATATCTGGTGTGGTGATGAGTTTAATCATCAAAATAGACCAAAAAAAAGTTTAAAAAAATTGATGTAATGAGAGAGACAAACCAGAATATAGAGAAAAGAAGCGAGGGCAATGGTGCGGTAGCGGCCGAGAAAAGAGTCGGCAACGAAAGCCCCCAAAAGAGGCAGCAGAAACGCCGCTCCGCTCCAAGCGTTGACGCTCGCCGCCGCCGACGCCGTGGACTGTCGGAGCGTCCCAGTCAGATACGTTATGAGGTTGGCGGAGATTCCATAGTAGGCGAATCTCTCCCCAATCTCCACACCTGTCATTGTTAACCCAAAAGAAACTTGGAATTATATGACTAACGACGAACAATTTCTTGCGTTTCGCTCTCACTCACCAATGATAAAAGACGCCGATCGCCAACCGCCGGAGCTGGATCTGAGGACCGGATGACCCTTGTAGTCGACGGCGCCGTCGACGATGCCGTTTTCGAGGATCGGAGTTTCGGCATCGTCGGGTCCGAAGGGGTTAGAAGTAGAAATGTCCATTAGAGAAAAAAATTCGAGTTTTAATTTTATTTAAGGTATGGTTTATTTGGTGGATTCGAGTTTTTAATTTGAGTTGAGATGTAATATTTTTTTGAAAACTTTTTATTATACTAAAAAAAGTTAGATGTGACATTTTCTAAGAATTTTTTATTGTAGAAACTTAAAACTGAAAACTCGAATCAGTTAAATGAACAATGTCTAAGTTCATATTCTTTTAAATTTGAACTCGAGTTTTGGGTTAAAACTCAAGTTGTGTTTCTTTCAAATTGAGTTTAAAAACTCGAACTCAAATTAATTAACAGTATTTTTTTATTCTTAAAAATACTATAACTTTTTCGTTTTAATCTTGATTGAAATGATTTTTTCTATGCGTTGATAATAAAAAAATGAATAAAACTCCACCCATATACCTTATTAAAATTTTTTATCACCACTGAATTTTTATTAAAATACTATCTAAATATAAATTTAAGTTTTGACTTACTTAAACACAAACTCAAAAAAAGATTCTTATCTCAAACCATAACTCAAATGTACACAACCAAATACAAACTCAAGTTACAACTTCAACTCAAGTTATAACTCAAATTCAACTAAAAAACTACACTCAAGCCACACTCCAAAAAAATATGCCCCTAGACTCTTAAAAACTCTGATATTAAAATGAGATTGGTGATAAAGATTTGGGACCACATTTATAATTGAGGCGCCCTTAAATTCACCATTTGGATTGTCTCTCTACAGTGAAAAATAACTTGGAATTAGAGGTGACAATTCAGGTTGGCGGATCATGTTCGTGTCGTGTTGACCCCCTCAGTTGACACGAATAGGTCTGACACGAACACGACCTGTTTATTAATTGTGTCAAAATACAAAACCCAAACACGACATGTATATTGGTGAGTTGACACGACACGAATAACCCGTTTATTAAATAGGTCATAAACGTGTCGTATCAACCCGTTGATTACCTGTCAACCCGTTTATAAAATGAGTAATAAATGGGTCGTGTTAACCTATTTATGAACATGTTTATAAAATAGGTGATAAATGAGTCGTGTTAACCTATTTTTTAACCTCTTTATAAAATGGGTAATAAACGGGTTATGTATTCGTGTTATCTAAATATGACACGTTTAATAAACGGGTTATGGCGGGTCAATTGCGGGTTGATGGGTCAACTTGAAAATGATACGTTATTTAATTATATTTTACGGGTTCAACTTAATTTTGACCCGTACCTATTTATGATAAACCTAAATCCGTTAATTTTATGTGAATTTTGAATCGTGTCGCTAGCCGGATTGTGAACCTACTTGGAATGAACCGAAGATCGAGAAAACAAATGCGGCTGGTCTGCACATTACTGTTAATTATTGTTTCGATATTTTATATATATATATATATAATTTTTTTTGCCTCCTGGTATTATCTGTCGTTTTCTTTTCTTAATCGTTTATTAGTATTTTTAATTAATATATTGTTTGTCATATCTTAGTATTTTTTAGGTTTATGTGTTAATATTCTTTTAATACAATTAGCATTTTTTAATTTATATATTACCATCTTTTAATTTTAACATTCGAAACTTATTTTACTATTATTAATATTTTTTTATTATTATATTAATATATTGTTT
>NW_010358500.1:1041-1658 GCF_000414095.1 Morus notabilis | reverse complement strand
GCTTCGATCTAACGGCTAATGGAGCCCGTTACGACACAAAAAATTGTCATGGATTGGTGGCGGTTGTAGAGCGTGAAGAGAGCTTTGATCTGACGGATTGTGGGCCTCATTATGACAACAAAAGTTTTCACCGTTACCGTGCCATTCGTAGATCACGATGAGAGAGTCGATCTAACGGCTGATGGGCCCCGTTACGACACCAAAAGTTTCGCCATTCCCGTGGCAGTTGTAGATCACGAAGAGAGCTTCGATCAAACGGCTGGTGGGCGTCATTTCAATACCAAAAGTTGTCGCCATTCCCGTGGTGGTTGTAGGGCGCGAAGAGAGCTTCGATCTAACTCCCGATGGGCCCCGTTAGGACACCAAAAGTTTTTTCCGAAAACGTGGCAGTTGTAGATCGCGAAAAGAGGTTCGATCTACCGGCTGATGGGCCCCATTTTGACACAAAAAGTTGTCGTCGTTCCCATGCCATTCGTAGATCGCAAAGAGAGCTTCTTCGATCTAACGGCTGATGGGCCCCGTTACGACACCAAAATTAGTCGCCCTTCCCGGGGCTGTTGTAGAGTGCGAAGAGAGGTTCGATCTAACGGCTGATGGGCCTCGTTTCAACACCAAAC
>NW_010358500.1:0-893 GCF_000414095.1 Morus notabilis | reverse complement strand
AAAAATGTTGGCCGTTCCCGTGGCGGTTGTAGAGTGCGAACAGAGATTAGATCTATCGGTTGATGGGCGCCGTTACACACCAAAAGTTTTGAGCGTTCCTTTGGGCATTGTAGATTGTGAAGAGAGCTTCAAACTAACGGTTAATTGGGCCCGTTACGACACAAAAATTTGTCGTGGTTTTCGTGGCGGTTGTCGAGGGGAAGAGAGCTTTGATCTGACGGATTATGGGCCTCTTTACGACACCAAAAGTTTTCACCGTTCCCGTGCCATTCGTAGATCGCGATGATAGCTTCGATCTAACGGCTGAGGGGCCCCGTTACGACACCAAAAGTTGTCACCGTTCCCCTGGCAGCGGTAGAGCGCGAAGAGAGCTTCGATCTAATGGTTGATTGGCCCCGTTACGACGCCAACAGTTGTTGCCGTTCCCGTGGCGGTTGTAGGACGTGAACGGAGCTTTGATCTAACTGTTGATGGGCCCCGTTACGACACCAAAAGTTTCGCCGTTCCCGTGGCAGTTGTAGATCACGAAGAGTGCTTCGATCAAACGGCTGATGGGCCCTATTTATATACCAAAAGTTGTCGCCGTTCCCGTGGCGGTTGTAGGGCGCGAAGAGAGCTTCGATATAATGCCCGATAGGCCCCGTTAGGACACCAAAAGTTTTTGCCGAAAACGTGGCAGTTGTAGATCGCGAAGAGAGGTTCGATCTATCGGCTGATGGGCCCCATTACGACACCAAAAGTTGTCATCATTCCCGTGCCATTCGTAGATCGCGAAGAAAGCTTCTTCGATCTAACGGCTGATGGACCCCATTATGACAGCAAAATTTTTCGCCCTTCCCGGGGTAGTTGTAGAGTGCGAAGGGAGCTTTGATCTAACGGCTGATGGGCCTCGT
>NW_010358499.1:0-575 GCF_000414095.1 Morus notabilis | reverse complement strand
TTTTCCATTTCTAGTATTGTTAATGAAGCTCAGATTTTCGGGTTCCTAATAATGGTATCAAGACATCTACGATCCACGGAGCTCTTTAAGTTGAGAGAGAAACTTAGGGCTGCTCTAAGAGCTAATCACAAGGTTTGTGGAGGGAGTATGGGGGAACTCCGGGACCATGTGGGGAAGATTCGGACCCAGATGGGTGACTTGCAGGCGGCGCTGCGGAGGATGGAGGCACTGCTGGCGGCGCGGCCGATGGCCGGGGAGGCCGAATTGGGTCGCTATGGCGAACGACGGGACGGGGAGAGGCGAGATCGCGTGCCTCGGGACGAAGAGAGCCCAGATAGCGTCGACCCAGGTGGAGTGGAGGTGCCAAATCGGGCGGATCTTCACCGGGAAGCGCCGATTCGCGAAGATCGAGGCCGCGAGGGGGAGTTCCGACGCCAGAGAGACATGGATCTCATGGAGGAGCGCGAGATCCGTCGCGATCTGGGGCTGGGTGGTCCGAATCTGCAGCGCGAGGGTTTGTTCGACAACAGGAGGAGGGCAGAAGGAGGTCGCGACCGTCGGGAGAGGGCGGCGGA
>NW_010358498.1:0-1199 GCF_000414095.1 Morus notabilis | reverse complement strand
GTTGGTAAGAGCAATAGCTATAAAGTATGGCACTCTGATTTGAATAATATTATTGTTAAAGAGATTTTTCTAGTGGGCACTAAAAGAATAAACTATTGATTTAGTTCTATTTTCAATAGTTAAGTAGATTTGTATTATAAATTATTTATTCTGGATATTTGTTTAATTTAATGTAATTTTAACTAAATTCAATAGTTCATACGTCTCTTTATCTGTCAAATATCCATATTGTTAAAGGAGTGTGGGACCTCAGTATATAGCCTTACCCAATTTATAAATTTTTCCTCCCTTTGTTACATAAGGAATTTATATTAATATTTCCTTTATGCCCAAGCTCAAAATGACAAGTCTCTGACGTGATAAATCAGTAGAGGTATTATCATGGATGATATTGGAGCGAGTCATTTAGTGGACGTTTGGTTAACGGATTTAGAATTATGATTCAGAACTATTTATTGTTTACGCGCGTTTTTTGTGAGAAAAAATACTGTAACGAACTACGAACTATGATTCGAACTAGCCAGCCTCTTCTTATCTTACTAAAAAATTAAAAAGTAATATATAATGGCATTAATATTCCTTTCTTTTTGGTAAAAATTTAACTTAATAACAAGTAATGTTTAATTGCATTATTCCCTTATTTTTGTTATGGTATTTCGTCTACGTGAATTTTACTGTATGGGCACCCTCCTCATAGAATCATTAATTGCAAGCGTACAATTCAAATTAACCAGAAGGTGACACTTATTATAAAACAGGTATAATCGTGTTACTCAATAAATTTTATCATGGCTTTCCCGTTTAGTTCATTAATTCGAATTTTTAATTCGAATTAAGATGTGATTTTATATGAGAGCTTTTTACTGTAGTAAAAAAGTTAGATGTGACTATTTCAGAAGACTTTTTACTGTAGTAAAACTCGAATCGGTAAAATGAACGTGGCATTTATCTTTATATCATATCGCGGGGCTTGTTTTAAATTGTAAAATATGTACAATGGTCTGTCTTCATTGTAGACATTCCCTAGGTTGCAGTACACAATAGCAAGATAATAGCTTTTAGAGTTTTAAGTACAGTGTAACGGTAAATTTAAATATGACTCTATTATAAAGTATATGAGTTTATATTAAAGCCCCATGCTTTAAAGTGTTAAAAAAAATGTGGCTTGTCTTCTCACCTCTTTTTATCTTGTGAGTGTG
>NW_010358497.1:0-943 GCF_000414095.1 Morus notabilis | reverse complement strand
GAAAGGGGTTGATTCCGGTGTACTTGGGGCTAGTTCTGACGCCATGAAGTCTGGGATTTGCAATTCCGACGCAATTAAGATCAATTCTGGTGATTTGGGGGCTGGGTCTCTCAATGGGAGGGCTGGAACTTGGAATCCAAGTGTCATGAGGGATGATTTTGGAGAAATTAGAATTGGGTCTTGGAATTCCAGCGTGATTGGGGCTGATTTTTGCGCAATTGGGGCCGATTTCCGTGCAATTGGGGATGGGCTTCATGATTATGGTGCGATTAGGGCATATTCTAGCGAGCTAAGGGCTGGGTTTCTCAAATCCGGCGTGATTTGGGTTGGTTCCGATGCCGTTATGGCTGGGCTGCACACTTCCAACATGATTAAGGACAATTCCAGTGACATTTGGACTGGGTCTTCTTATTTCGGTCCAATTGGGGTCGGATCTACAAAGAGCGGGGTGGCAGAAAGGGGGTTGAATGGAATTGGCGTGATAGGAATCGGAAGGAAGTGGAGACACACGGCTGCGATTACTTAACACCTTGAGGACAAGGTGTTTCTTTGAGGCGAGGGTAATGTTAGGATCCGTTAATGACTTAGGAACTTGTTTGGTTAGTGGGCTGGTATAGTTAGTAGGAATTAATATAAATAGATGGCTTAGTAGCTCACTACAGGTATGTTGTGATTTTTAAAGTTTTGAGAGACTGAGATTTGGGAGAGCGGTGGTCTCTCGAATACCATCAAATTAAGAGTTCCCGGAGTACTCGAATTCTCCGTTTTATCCTTTACATTTCAGTGTAATTTAGTGTTATTGGCTGATTGGATTAATAAAATTCCTTCCGATTATTCTCATTTTCTTGTTGTTTCTGGTGTGTGTGAGTGTGATATTGGTATTTGGCTGATTTCCTGAGCTAGGTTCCTAACATGTATTATGTTTTTATCTTCTGTTAGTGAT
>NW_010358496.1:0-3275 GCF_000414095.1 Morus notabilis | reverse complement strand
ATATATATATATATATATATATATATATAACAGGAAATCTGTACAAACTGTGTATATAATAATATGACATATGTTGACACATTATGATTCAAGTTGAGATTGTAAATTTTTGTGAGATCTTTTTATTGTAATTAAAAAAGTTAAATGTGACTTTTATGAGAGATTTTAACTGTAATAAAATTGAAATTAAAAATTTGAATTGATAAAATGAACAAGGTATATGTTGTCTAATTAGTTTATTTCAAGTAATTAGTATATACTGCAATTATTTATTTGCGTTTGTTCTTTTAAATGGATACAATTGCTTGGTACATCTAGAAACATAAAGGATGTGTTGAGGTACAACAAGTAAATTTCGTGAGAGAGTATCTTAGAACACTTGGATTTTTAACATACGTATAGCAATAACTTATTTCATATAATTTATTTTGTGCCTAAGGTATTATGGCAAGATATTAGCTAGAGAAAAGTTTTGAAGGAAAATGAAATACATATATAAATATATATATGTATGTATGTATGTATGTTGAAGGTTTGAAACGCTTAATCCTATATAATCCCTATGAACCAGAGTACTTCTATATGTTTGGAGTTTATAATCACTACTATACAAACTATCATGAGCGCTTTCCAAATTAGTAGTCTTGATCTCTTTATACAAACTCTCTAGTTCTGAACTAATAATCATAACCCTAGCTCGCCTTGGATTACTTTGACAAAGTAAATATTTTCTGGATGGTGATAATTTTCATGTGAAACTCTTTTATTTGGATGTGAGTGATAGTGAAGGTAATTATAACTTTGTTAGTTTATTTTCTAATCCAGTTTTTATTATTTCAATAAGACCATGAATTAGGGTTTATTATTTAAAGCTCTTCTCTCTCTTTTTTTTTTTTTTGCCTTATTTTATTTTGCAAATTCTTGAAGAAACATGAACCAAAACGGCGCTTCTTTTATTTGCTCGAATCTTTTTTCCAATTTGTTAATTTATCATGTAGTTTAGTTCATTCTTTTTTCCAATTTGAATTTATTTTTCTGCATCAGAACTAATTTTTTTCCCTTTTGCAATTTAGTTTAATTTTCCATATTGTTAATCCTGAATTCAATCGTTTGGAGAAAAAATTATATTGGGATAATTTTAGTACTTAGCAAAATAGTAGTAAATTTATGTGGGACGATACTCTTACTCACTCTATATTACTTGTTTATCGACAATGTACCCTTGCATTACTCATTAATTCCACGATCCAATGCGGAAGAAATTGTGAAATTTTACGTGTTTGATGATGAACTGTATGTTCCTTTCATGCCAATGCACCTATAACAAAGTTGGGAAAAGTTCCATCATGTCGTTTATCTCAAATCTCAACCACACTAAGTAGAATATCTTGGATAGCAATATGAAGATCTTTCAATTGCAATATTCTCTATCAAAACTAATTGTTAGTGACTGGAGAAAGTCGTGTGAGTTGAAAGATTATCCAGTAGTAAAAAGATATTCTAATTGTGAATATTGCGGGACTAAATGAAGTAATTAATTAGTTTTTGGGGAGAAGATTAATAGATTTTTGTTAGTAAATTTCAATTACAACGTGTTTTAAAATAAGCACACATTTTTTGAAAAGTTTTTAAATAATAAAGTTAATCATTATAATGATAATGCTAACCAATGATCAGATAATGATAATTATTAGAATCTTTTATTAGAATAATCTTCAGAATTTTGACCTTATCTACTAGATACTAGTATAAATAAATCAGAACTATACTTTTTTCTTAATGAAACATATGGCATTAATTAACAAGTGGCCAAATCGACATTAACAATATCCACAATACAATCAGGAACCTCATCTAACAAAAAACGATCATAATCTAAAGAAAAAGCAGGTTGCGCTAGCGTGTGGGCTGCCCTACTGCGCCCGCACGAAATCGAACAGCAACTGCCACCACCGGCCTCAGTCATCAGCATTTTGATGTCATCTACCGCAGTCCCCACCTCAGAATGAACGTTCAGGGACTGTTCACAGTTTCGAAACAATCAGTTTCGATCACCTGCACCCGCAAAGCAACTGTCTCTAGCGAACACAAGCCCTTCTCGAATTGCTAAGCACTCAGCTTCTAGGACGCTAAACGAGCCTGGGAATTTTTTGAAAATTCTAATTACCCCATAACACCAATGAAGCTAAGATTAGGACAGACAGAAGCATCCACATTTAGTACTATGAGGTTAAGATTAACCAAGACGCAGCAACTTCAAGCACTCTATGAGGTTCATCCCTTCTTCCTTCCAAATTACTGGCCAAAGGATCACCATGCAAAACGAAGCAGAATCATCTGCAAACATGTGCAATAAAAGGAGATCAACCTGGTCGCTCCTGAAGCAAGAAATGGAGATATATAACGGTGATGATAATTATCTTCTGGTTGGACTGATTTATAACCAATAGAGTAATGAAGATATAATAGAATGAAAGGTAGATAGTTGAAAGAGATGAAATCTAACTAATTAAACAAGTTGAGATAAAGAGTCATAGGAAAGAAAAGACTACATTGTTGTGGGATATATAGAAGAGGGAACGCCTTCTTTCCCAATTTTTGTACTTCAACCAAGGCTTAAGTGTCAATATTGAACACAACCAATTCATTTCCGCTAAGTGTGTTTGGAAAAAAAAAAACCAAAGAATATGAGAGAGTTCAATTACTTATTTACTTCTTTTTTGCATTGTTTGTATGTTTTTTTTAATGGGTATTTTTAGTATGTATTTTCTACTAAATTAGCTTTTTCTCTAATTTATCCTTTAATTTATTTTTCCAAATACGTTATTCTCTATATATTTTTTACATAGGCTATTAATACTTTTTTTTTAAACTAATTTTCATAATGATATTTTTTTTTTGGGAAATGATTTTTGTACCTTTTTTATATGAGAGAGTTCAATTACTTATTTACTTCTTTTTTGCATTGTTTGTATGTTTTTTTTAATGGGTATTTTTAGTATGTATTTTCTACTAAATTAGCTTTTTCTCTAATTTATCCTTTAATTTATTTTTCCAAATACGTTATTCTCTATATATTTTTTACATAGGCTATTAATACTTTTTTTTAAACTAATTTTCATAATGATATATTTTTTTTGGGAAATGATTTTTGCACCTTTTTTTTTCTTTTACTCTTCAAACTACTTGCTTGCTAATTTTTCCAATAAAATAATTTCTTTTGAGTATGTTTAAAGTTTCCTTTTTTCAATTCTTATATTCATTATTTAAGTGTT
>NW_010358495.1:244-516 GCF_000414095.1 Morus notabilis | reverse complement strand
CAAAAGATGTTGCCGTTCCCGTGGCGGTTATAGAGCGCGAACAGAGATTTGATCTATCGGTTGATGGGCGGCGTTACACACCAAAAGTTTTAAGCATTCTTTTGGCCATTGTAGATTGCAAAGAGAGCTTCAATCTAACGGCTAATGAGGCCCGTCACGACACAAAAATTTGTCGCGGTTTTCATAGCGGTTGTAGAGGGTGGAGAGAGCTTTGATCTGACGGATTATGGGCCTCTTTACGACACCAAAAGTTTTCACCGTTCCCGTGCCAT
>NW_010358495.1:0-213 GCF_000414095.1 Morus notabilis | reverse complement strand
ATGGGCCCCGTTACGACACCAAAATTTGTCGCCCTTCCCGGGGTGGTTGTAGAGTGCGAAGAGAGCTTCGATCTAACGGCTGATGGGCCTCGTTTCAACACCAAACGTTGTCGCCATTCCAGTGGCGGTGGTAGGGCGTAAAGAGAATTTTGATATAACGTCTGATGGGCCGTCCCGTTACGACACCAAAGGTTGTCCCCGTTCCCGTGGCAG
>NW_010358494.1:0-780 GCF_000414095.1 Morus notabilis | reverse complement strand
TTTGGCGCCGTTGCCGGGGACTGGCGTTAATAGAAATTATTATAGAAATAAGTTTTTATTCATTTAAATCCAAAAATTGCTTCTGTTAATCTCAGTTGCTCCTGTTGTGCTAAAGCAAGTGTAACCTTCTTGCATGAATAGACCAAGGGATGCAGATTTGATTCCCTTGGACCCAGAGATTGAAAGAACCTTTAGAGCCAGAAGAAGGGAACAACAGGGGTTAGCTGGAATTGAAGAAATGGCTGACGGAGCAGGTGGGAATAATCAAGGTAATCAAGTGGTAGTAATGGCAGAGGACAGGGATAGGGCCGTCAGGGATTATGCCATCCCCATGCTCGATGGTTTGCATCCAGGCATTGTGAGGCCAGAAATCCAGGCAACTAAGTTCGAGTTGAAGCCGGTCATGTTCCAAATGCTCCAAACCGTGGGGCAGTTCAGCGGGATGCTAACCGATGACCCACACATGCACCTTAGGCTTTTCATTGAAGTATGTGAAGCATTTAAGGCCCCAGGTGTGACAGAAGAGGCTCTTCGTCTCAAGTTATTTCCTTATTCTCTAAGGGACCGAGCTAGAGCATGGCTGAATTCTCTGCCACCAGATTCGGTAGCTAATTGGAATGATTTGGCTGAGAAATTTCTGGTGAAATATTTCCCTCCGAATAAAAATGCCAAACTTAGGAATGATATCACATCATTTCAGCAGTTGGAGAGGGAAGCTCTATGTGAATCATGGGAACGCTTTAAGAAATTATTAAGGAAGTGTCCATACCACGGACTCCC
>NW_010358493.1:0-514 GCF_000414095.1 Morus notabilis | reverse complement strand
GTTAGATCGAAGCTCTCTTCGCGCCCTACAACCGCCACAGGAATGAAGATAACTTTTAGTGTTGAAATGGGGCCCATCAGCGGTTTCATCGAAGCACACTTCGTGATCTACAACTGCGACGGGAACGGCAAAATTTTTGGTGTCGTAACGGGACCCATCAGCCGTTAGATCAAAGCTCTCATCGCGGTCTACGAATGGCACGGAAACGGTGAAAACCTTTGGTGTCGTAACGAGGCCCACAATCCGTCAGATCAAAGCTGTCTTCGCCCTCTACAACTGCCACGAAACCGTGACATTTTTTTGTGTCGTAACGGGCCCCGTTTCGACACCAAACGTTGTCGCCATTGTAGTGGCGGTGGTAGAGCGAGAAGAGAGCTTTGATGTAACCTCTGATGGGCCGGCCCCGTTACGACACCAAAAGTTGTCGCTAAATTTGTGGGGGTTGTAGAGCGCGAAGAGAGCTCAGATCTGACGGATTATGGGACCCGTTACGACATAAAAAGTTGTCGCCGTT
>NW_010358492.1:0-407 GCF_000414095.1 Morus notabilis | reverse complement strand
TTTTTTTTTTTTTTTCACACGCTGTACGTTGCTTATGTCGGCACTACATGACAAACGTTAACTCTAGTGTCTTCCCAGCAGTGGGAAGGCAAGAAGAAATTTATCAACACGTAACAAGTCTTGCTTTTCATGAATCTCTGCCTTCTCAAAAACCTCAAAACTAGAGAGCCTTCATTTTGTAAGAAACACAAAAGCTGAGAAAGATAATTTTTGCTCGTAGTTTTGATCCTAGGAGTGACTCGTGTCTGATATCGACATGGATGTTGGTGGAGTTTCTTCTTCTGCTTCTTCTACTTCAGAGAAATATGATGTTTTTCTGAGTTTTAGAGGTGAAGACACGCGTAATACTTTCACAAGTCATCTTTACGCTGCTTTGGAGCGAAAGAAAATCAAGACCTACATAGACG
>NW_010358491.1:414-1005 GCF_000414095.1 Morus notabilis | reverse complement strand
CGTGGCAGTTGTAGAGCACGAAGAGAGCTTCGATACGGATGATGGGCCCAGTTACGACACCAAAAGATGTCACCGTTCCCATGGCGGTTGTAGAGCGAAAACATAGATTAGATCTATCGGTTGATGGGCGCCATTACACAACAAAAGTTTTGAGCGTTCCTTTGGCCGTTGTAGATTGCGAAGAGAGCTTCGATCTAACGGTTGATGGGTCCCGTTACGACACCAAAGGTTGTCCCCGTTCCCGTGGCAGTTGTAGAGGACGAAGAGAGCTTCGATATGACGGGTGATGGGCCCAGTTACGACACCAAAAGATGTCACCGTTCCCGTGGCGGTTGTAAGGCGCGAAGAGAGCTTCGATCTAACGGCTGATGGGTCCCGTTACGACACCAAAAGTTTCACCGTTCCCGTGGAAGTTCTAGAACTCGAAGAGAGCTTCAATCAAACCGCTGATGGGCCCCATTTCAACACCAAAAGTTGTCACCGTTCCCGTGGCGGTTGTAAGGCGCGAAGAGAGCTTCGATCTAACGCCCGATGGGCCCCGTTAGGACACCAAAAGTTTTCGCCGAAAACGTGGCAGCTGTAGATCGCGAA
>NW_010358491.1:0-330 GCF_000414095.1 Morus notabilis | reverse complement strand
GCCTCGATCTGACGGATTATGGGCCCCGTTACGACACCAAAACTTTTCGCCGTTCCCGTGGCAGTCGTAGATCGCGAAGGGAGCATCGATCTAATGGCTGATGGGCCCCATTACGACACCGAAAGTTGTCATCATTCCCGTGCCATTCGTAGTTTGCGAAGAGAGCTTCTTTAATCTAACGGTTGATGGGCCCCTTTTCGACACCAACATTTGTCGCCCTTCCCGAGGCGGTTGTAGAGCGCGAAGAGAGCTTCGATCTAACGGCTGATGGGCGACATTTTGACACCAAACATTGTCGCCATTCTAGTGGCGGTGGTAAAGCGCAAAGGG
>NW_010358490.1:0-2776 GCF_000414095.1 Morus notabilis | reverse complement strand
TTTTTTTTTTTTTTTGCTTTTTTTTTTTTCACCTACACTTCTTCTCATTCTCTTTCTGGACTCTTGGATCTTCAAGCTAGGAACTAAGAATCAAGATTAGTGGACGTTTAGTTCATAAATTTAAAATTATGATTCATAATTATTCTCGTTTTACGTATATTTTTTGTGAGAAAAAAATACTATAGAGAACTATAATTCATAATTCAGAATCGGAGACGAATACAAGAAATAAATGCCTTAGAGACTTTGATTGAAGAAATTTGATTCCACCCATGGCTTTATAGACAAAGTTTTGTGGGGACTTAATTGAAAATAAAAATTTACATAAAGGACCCTATAAAAACCGGTTGTACAAGTGGGGAGGAAAATGGAAATTTTTGAACTTGTCACCTTTTTCTAAGTGTATTAATGCAACTTTTTAGTCTTTTATCCAATGGACTAACCTCCTTTTTCCTTATTTATCTCTTATTTAACCCTTGATTAATGCACTTTCTCTTAACTAATTATGGTATTATGCCTAACACGCACCTTAATTAGATTTGATGGGTTGTATGAAAAGATGTAAAATTTTGACTTTTTCTCTTCTTGAAATTCGGCCACCATAACATTTTTCTTTTGTCTTCAAACCTAATCTCAACGGCAAGTTGAATTCAAAACACATCAAATCCTACACCGTTGGATGGATTCTCCTATAGCACTATTAGACTATTTAATTAATTTGATGCAATTAAATTCATATCAATTTATATGATTGTGCGAATTTCAGGGCTTGTTTTTTCAGAGTGTGACATGAGAGTAATTTTTGAGTTGAATTTGAGTTATAACTTGAGTTGAAGTTGTAACTTGAGTTTGTATTTGGTTGTGTACATTTGAGTTATGGTTTGAGATAGTGCTGGAACTTCGGGCCGGCGGGCCGGCCCGAAGCCCGAATTTTTTGGGTTCGGGCGGGCTGGCCCATATGCCGGCCCGTTCAAAGTTTAAATTCGGGCTCAGGCTCGGGTAGACCGAATTTTGTCACCACGCTGTCGTGTAGCCACCTCCAACTGCCGTCCGCTGGAGTTTTTTTTGAAATTTTTCCGGCCAAGCCCGACCTGCCCGAAATGCCTGAAAAAAGTTCAAAAAAATGACAGTTGTGCCCGAATCGAAAATTAGCCCGAAAACCCGAATTTTGCCTGAAAGCCCAAGTTGCCCGAATGCCTGAAAACCCATCCAATGGATACTTTTTTGCCCGAAACCGACCCGCCGAAACCTTACTAGGTGTTGCACCTCCGAAAATTTGAAAAAGAATCAATTTTTTAACCAAAAAATTTTCCTATAAATACTCCTCATCCTCAACACATTTTTCTCACTCAAACAGAGTCAAACTCTCTCAATCCCTCTCAATTTCTCTCAATCTCTCTCAATTTCTCTCAACCTCTCTCGATCTCTCAAATCTCTGTCAAAATTTTTCTAAAAAATATCACATTATCCTAAAGCTCTCTCTCTCAAATCACCCTTATTTTTTTATAATGGATCCTTTTGGTTATAGTGGTATTCCCGTTGATGCCCAACACAACATGGAAAGTGGGCGTGGAGAAGCGACAAGTGCTAGTGCGACTGCGTCTGCAAGTGTTGCAACCTCTAGGAGGAAATGCAAGCGCACCTCGACAGTTTGGGATCACTTCGACATAATTAATGAGATCGACAATGAAGGTAACACTAAACATATAGCTCAGTATAAATATTGTTTATCTAAATTATAAGGTGACACTATTCACGGCACCACACACTTGAGAAGGCACTCTGAAAAGTGTCTTCAAAAGCTTAGACAATTCGGCGGATCCGAATTCCGCCAAACACAATTATCTTTTGATCGCGCAACCGGTGGTCTAACCACTTGGAAATACGATCTGCAAGTAGATCGTATGGAAGTTGCATAAACGATAGCTGCTTTAGATCAACCACTTAGTTTTGTAGAGCATCCTAATTGGCAACGATATATTAAGGTTGTATATAATCCTAATGCACAATTCACTTCAAAAACTATTTTAGGAAAGATTTATTAAAATTATTTAAAAAAGAAAAAGAAGCATTAATAAACCTTTTACACTCGACTAGCGGGTGCGTTGCGTTAACGGCAGATATTTGGTATGCCGTTGCTAATAAAGATTATTTAGCTGTAACCGGTCATTACTTTAAAGGATTTGATTTAGATAAAAGAATATTTGGTTTTAAATGTGTTATAGGATCACATAGCGCGGATTTAATATATAATACAATTTTAAATGTAATTGATGAATTTAGACTAAGAGATAAAATAATGGCTATAACATTAGATAATTCTAGTGCCAATACAAAAGCAATTGAGTTCTTTGAAAATGATTTAAGTTTATTCGGTGACGGTATAATTTTCCACCAACGTTATGCATGTCACGTAATCAATTTAAGAGTTAAATCCGGTTTAAAAGAAATGGGTAATCACATTAAAAAAATTAGAGATAGTCTTGTATGGATTCAAGGTAGTAACCAAACACAAGAAGATTGGTTTAGGTTCTTACAAGCATTAAATATACCTCCTAGAGCATTAGCGTTAGATATGCCTATAAGATGGAACTCAACTTACATTATGCTTCAACAATGCATCCCCTATAAGGATGCCATAACAAACTATATGTGTGCAAAATTAGGCGTATGACATATAGACGAATTTGATTGGCAAATTGCCAAAGTTTTGTATAAATTTTTAGATAGGTTTCATGAAGTTACTTTAAAACTTAGTGGAACATACTACCCAACA
>NW_010358489.1:265-467 GCF_000414095.1 Morus notabilis | reverse complement strand
TTCTTTTCTTTTTCTCTTCCTTTCTCATGTGTCTCTCTCCCTCACTCTCCCTCTCACTCTCCCATGCTCTCTCTCACTCTCTCTCTCCCTCTCTCTCTCTCTCTCTCTCTCTCTCTTTTGTCCCAAATCAAATGGATCTTGAACCAAGCAAAGATTTAAAGAAGTTTTCAACGTCAAGAGAAGGATTCGAGGTAAGATTACT
>NW_010358489.1:0-217 GCF_000414095.1 Morus notabilis | reverse complement strand
CCCATTTTTGGTTCAAACCGGATTTTGATGGTTTTTGAGTAAAACTAGAGTAGAAATTGGAGATCTTGGGTTCTTTGGACTTGTTTTAGGACCTAGAACCCAAATCTAGTGGTTTCCCTTTGAAAAATCTCGATTTGGGATTGGATTTGCAAGTTTTGGATAGATTTCTGTGAGCTTCTCTCGCACAGCTGATTCCACCGGTCGACCTGTGCGGTCG
>NW_010358488.1:389-1100 GCF_000414095.1 Morus notabilis | reverse complement strand
TGCCGGACAAACTCTTCTGATATAGTTTAAAATAGATATTCGTAGTCTTTGGATCGATTGGGCAATCGGATCCGATTATGCCTGTTAGATCGAACCATATGATGCTGGTCTCGGGGCATGGGAGTCAAACTCTGTGGTTGATCTAGACATGTTCACAACATGTTGAATAGACCATGTGACTGATTAGGTTAGAGTAAAAACCGTTTACAGAACTCTAAACCTAATTGTCACAACTTAAGTATATTTGTATAATTATCTCAATCCTGAAGTGAATACATAACTCGACTTAATTTCTCATGATTTTTGATTCATCAGTGAGATTAGTTCATAGTTTTGAACAACATCTCGGCTATTAGGATCATGACAAAATTCAGTTGGAGTTATGTGATTCACAGATATGGCATTCGTAAGAAATAATATCACCTCATGCTTTATTGATGGGTGTGTGAATAAATAAACCAGGCTTGGTATTCAATGATGATATTCATTGATTAAGACATCGTGACATGTGCGAGACATCTTATGAACATATGTCTTTCTTATTCACAGTCAAATAAAGGAGTTGAGGAAAAAATGATTGGAATGGTAAAACGGTAATATTCTATACCATTCTGATCACTGATATTTACGAAGGATAATAATGCATTTATTCTGTGGACCGTGTGATAAATTGTATTAACACCATCAAAAAATAGCGCATATGAATCGAGA
>NW_010358488.1:0-178 GCF_000414095.1 Morus notabilis | reverse complement strand
AAAAATAAAAGGAATGAATTTGAATTTTGAAATTAATAGTGATTAATTTAAAATTCAAAATAAAATTTAAACATGATTTTATTTGGCAACTAAAGGAGAGAGAAAGTTGATTTAATTTTGGAAAATTCAGAAATCCCTTGCTATATGGGAATTCGAATTTTGCTCCAAAAGAGAGAAG
>NW_010358487.1:0-635 GCF_000414095.1 Morus notabilis | reverse complement strand
AACCCCAGTCCCTAAACCCCATAACCTAAACTCCAGACCCTAAACCCTATACCATAAACCCTAGACCCTAAACCCTAAAGTCGAAACCCCGAACCGCGAACCTGGACCCGAACCCTGAACCTCGATCCCCGAATCCAGAACCCCGAACCCCGAACCCCGAACAACGAACCCCGAACCCTGAACCCTGAGCCCCGAGCCCTGAACCCTAAACCCTGAACCCTGAACCCTGAACCGTAAACCGTAAACCCCAAACCGCAAACCCCCAACCCCAAACCCTAAACCCTGAATCCTGAACCCTGAACCCTGAACCCTGATCCCTGAACCCTGAACCCTGAACCCTGAGCCCTGAGCCCTAAGCCCTGAGCCCTGAGCCCTGAACCCTGAACCCTAACCCCTAAACACTAAACCCTAAACCCCAAACTGCAAACCCCAACCCCAAACCCTAAACCCTAAACCCTAAACCCTAAACCCTAGACCCTATACCCTAGACCCTAAATACTACACGCTAAACCCTAGACCCTAAACCCTAAACCCTAAACCTCAAACCCCAAACCCCAAAACCCAAACCCCAGACCCCAGACCCCAGACCCCAAACCCCAAACCCCAAACCCCAAACCCTAAACCCTAAACCCTGA
>NW_010358486.1:575-772 GCF_000414095.1 Morus notabilis | reverse complement strand
TCTAGGATTTTGATTACATGCTTATAGAAATCTAAACCAATCTTGTATTATTTGATTACTACCTTGAATCGAAATAATGTTATCTCTAATTCTTTTAATATGACCTAACATTGATTTTAAACTGGATTTTACTATTAAATTAATTATATGACATGCACAACGTTGGTGAAATATATCATTATTACCGAATAAACTTA
>NW_010358486.1:0-207 GCF_000414095.1 Morus notabilis | reverse complement strand
TATGTACAATTTTAATATAACGCTGCCAATTTCTTTGTTCAGTAAAACTTAGTGGTTGATCTAATGTGGCTATTAATCGTGCCATTTCCATACGATCAACTTGCGGATCGTATTTTCACGTGCTTAGACCGCTAGTTTGGCGGTCAAACGATAATTGTGTTTGGTGGAGATCAGCTCCGCCTCCTTGCTTTTGAAGACACTTTTCAG
>NW_010358485.1:0-1312 GCF_000414095.1 Morus notabilis | reverse complement strand
TATTATATTATATTACATTTTATATATTATAATATTATAATTATATTAAAAATTTTAATAATATTGTTATATAATATATCATAATTATATAATAATAATTTTACTATATTGTATTACATTTTATATATTATATTGATAGATAAAATATTAGTGTTACTTATAATATAAGAGTAAATTTGTCAACATGAAAATATTCATGTTTCATTTCAGAGAATTCTTAAATTACAATTAAATAAATGAATCAACTTTTTTTTTTTCATTCTATTCTCATTCTCATTTCCATTATCATCCTCTTATTGTAACTAAACACACCCTAAGTAATATGAACAACCACAATTCTAATAATGTAAATGCTACTATGTTAGTTGTACACTTGTCTCAAAAAAAGTCACACATTTAAACCCGATTTATACATTGTCGTTAGTGTGTACTAGTTTGCTTATCTAAATTATGTTTTGGCATTATTAAATACATATTATATCACCTTTTTGCCTCTGAACTGATTAAATTATAAGCTCCCTACATGACACTCCACTGCAATTATATACAGGTGTCGTGGTTTAAACAGAAAAAACTTACTCCTTCAACAGCCAATTTACACATGGCATTATATTGTTAATTTTTTAAAATGTTTAAACTCTGACATCTATAACATAGGTTGTCTCCAGTCCGCAGCAGACGGAGACAATACCTATTTTTATGAACTTTCCCAAAAATTTATATTAAAAAGAACAGTACAACACTTTAATTTGTCAAAATATTTTCAGAAGTTTTTTATACCTAAACAAGATTTTGTTTACAGTGCACCTAAAAATATTTTGAAGATACAAATTGAAGTTTCAGATGTTGTTACAATATTAAAATTTTGAAGGAGAATATATGCAAAGTAATCAGCGCTAAAATCCTATATTTATTTATTGTTGTGAGTGAACAACTTTCTCTCCCCATCCACTAGGGCTTCTTCTCTTTATCTTGTAATGTAGTTGCACGGCCTCAACAAAGAGTCCGAAACGACTAGAGTCCGGCGCCGCCTCTGGGCTGGTCTCCAGAATTCCAGCCATGTGGAAAGGTGTTCAAGTGACATGACGGGAGTTGCTCCGAGGATTTATAAAGTGCTAGCATTACAGAGGTAGCTACAGGGCTAAGGGGAGGGGGGCCGCATTCGGCGACCCCGAAGCCTAGACTGCTTGGCTGTTGACAAGCGAAGATGGTGGAGGTCGAGAGATAGCGGGTGCGTTTAGAACTGATTTTAAAATAATTTTATTTTTGTATGAAAATGAAAATGAAAACATTTTCAATCTCAGACAGAAAT
>NW_010358484.1:0-761 GCF_000414095.1 Morus notabilis | reverse complement strand
GTCGTCTTGTTGTCAGTCTCATATTTTCTCTCTAGAACTTATGAAAATGTTTTGCAAGCTAAGCTAGAGTTTTCTTGGTGAGGTTAGAGATGAACTTTTGTTAGTGACCCAATTCAGGCTTTTGATTCCATGTGCTATAAAATTCAATATTTGAATGAATTAAATCTTATGTATCTTTCATTTATTTTTCAAAATATTGTGTGTCAATTTTTATACAAGTCCAGTCACATTTTTCTTATGTAATTCTGACACGCATTGTTTTGTTATTCAAATTATGTTACAAATTGTCTTTTACTGCAATATTATCAAATTGATATATTGTCGATTTTGGATAACTTATAATAATAATATTTTCGGAGTTAACTTAGAGATTTAATTTGTTCGATTCTTTTATTTTGTGAATCAAAACTTAAATTGGTGAACGAAACATTAGGGATTCTCGACACCTTACCGTTTTTACTACTGAATTTCCTTCATACAAATTTTCTCTTTTTTATTTTATTTGCAGCAAAAATCTCAAAAACTCTTCTTTTTCTTTAATTCAGTTGTTATTTATTTTTCTCTAACGCTTTTATTTTACTAATCTTTCTTGTTTATTTTGTTACCTCTCTGTGGATACGACCGCCTTTCTGTGCTACAATTGACCGCTTGTGAATATCACTTTTGGGCGTTAATCAAATTTTAGCGCCGTTGCTGGAGAGGTGCTACTAGCAAGACTGATAGACATTTTTTTTTAATTATTATTTTCTTTGCTATTAAGC
>NW_010358483.1:142014-168610 GCF_000414095.1 Morus notabilis | reverse complement strand
GAGTTTTTTGTTAATTTTTGCATCTCATGTGACATTTTCTGCCAAGTTGAGGGAGAAAATTTGCAAGTTATTAAAGTTCGAAGGGAAAAAAAGTTAATTAAAGTTTATGAGGCAATTTGTGACATGACCTATAGTTCGATGGTAGAACGTATAATTTATCCTCCAGTAAAACCTTCAGGTGACATAACTTTTTTGAGAAAAACTCTTGACTCGTGAAGCATTACAAGATTAATGGGACGTTTGGTTTATAGATTAAGAACCATGATTCATGAGTCTGATTTTTAAAATTTAAATTTTTTGTGAGAAAAAAACACTATAGAGAACCAAAAATCATGATTCAGAATCAAAGACAGACTCTTAAAATAAACATCCCATAAGATATTTATGCCAATCGAAAGTACCAAATTTTAATATTATGAGCCTAAAACGTACACAAAAAGTTTCAGCCTAAAAAATTGAAAATAACTCTTTTTTACTTATAGGACGAAAATTGGTCGAGTATGTGGTGTGAATATGTTGAGTATTTTTGGGCTTAGTTATATTGAATAAAAGTTGAAAAATTTAGAATAACTCGTGTAGAAAGTTTGAAGTATTCTTAGAGTATTCTTAAAAATAGCTAATTCCTATTATTATTTCATGAGATGAGATAAAAATTGCAGTATCTTCAAAAGAACTTCAATACTAAGGGTTCGTTTCGTATGAAAATTTAAATTATGGTAGTTCTAATTATGATTTTAGAATCAGAATCATGATTCATGATTTTTTATTCAAATCATGATTCTGAAACCATGATTCAGAATCAGGGGTTTATATCACCTTAAATCAAGAGTGGGGTGGTTTTAGAATCATAATTTGAGTTAGTTTAAAACATCACATCAGATTCTGAATCATCCAAACCAAACACTGATTTTGAATCATGACTCAGAATCACTGTAAACAAACATTGATTCTGAACCAAGATCCAGAATCATGATTCTAGATCTATCTACTAAACGAAGCCTAGGTCGTAGAATTTGACCCTGATTCGCAAAGACATCATACTCTATGAATATTTGGTGACCCGCAGTAAGGGAATTCCGATGATCCACAGCAAGGGCATAGCTTTGTGGTGTATGCAACTAAATGATTTTAATTAATTTTTTTTCATTATTGATGGGTCTAGCTGGGATTGTGTCACTATTTGTTAAAGTATAAAACTATTATTGGCCCACTTCTCAGTAGTTTAAGCTTTAAGGATGGATTGGTAAACTAACATAGTATCAGAGCGGGAAGTCTTGAGTTCAAACTCCTGTAATTGCACTTTTTATCCTCATTTAAATTGTCATCATGTGTTGGGTCTTTAATATATCTCAGGATTAAATATTCACGTATTAGGCTTTCCAATTAATTTACCCACACGATTGTTCATTGTCCTCCTCACACGTAAGGACAAGTGTTAAAGTATAAAATTATTATTAGTCTACCTCCTAATGGCACAAGCTTTTGGGATGTATTAGTAAACTAATACTATTATTCTAAAGTCTTTTGCATGTTTTGTTCTTAATCATATTTGCGACTTTGTAATTTTACTACCGATAATTTTATTAAATGAGTATTGTATTATAATCTTTAAGGGGACTTGACCTGGGACTCCACACTTTTTTTAATGTAGTTGTTGATGATACAGACATAACATTTTTATGGGCATGTCTGTAAAAAAAGGCCTCAAAATGAAAAAAAAAAAAAACGCTGTATAAAAACCCCCGGCTTGCGTAGTGGGACGTTCAGAGGCCGGGATGTGTCAAAACTTTATATTTTTATATATGTTTTGCATTCTAAAAATTAATACATGATTTTTAGGAATTAATGCAACAAGCGGTATCATTATTTGATGAATATTCTATTTTTTATGATTTTCTCTATTTTTCGTATTTGAAAAATAAAATAAAATAAAAAAGACGTCAAAAAATTATGAAATTTTGCAGACACAATCCTTACATTTTTCTGGGCACGCCTGCAAAAATTTGCGTAAAAAAATGACAAACAAAAGAAAAACACTATATAAAAGCCCCTGGCCCACGTAGTGGGGCGCCCAGGGGTCGGGATGGGTCAAAACTTTACATTTTCATTTACGTTTTTCATTCTAAAATTAATATACAATTTTTAGGAATTAATACAACAAGCAGCACCATTTTTTATGATTTTCTTTATTTTACGTCATTAAAAAAATAAAATAAAAATGACTTCAAAACATTATGAAATTTTACAGACACAATCCTTACATTTTTCTGGGCATGCATGCAAAAAATGGCCTTAAAAATGAGAAAGAAAAGTAAAACGCGGTCAAAAAGCCCCCGGCCCGCATAGTGGGACGCCTAGGGGCCGGGATGGGTAAAAAATTTACATTTTTATTTCTTTTTTTCATTCTAAAATTAGTATACGATTTTTAGGAATTAATGCAACAAGCGACACCATTTTTTATGAATATTCTATTTTTTAAAAGCCCCTGGCCCACGTAGTGGGGCGCCCAGGGACCGGGACGGGTCAAAAACTTACATTTTTATTTATATTTTGTATTCTCAAATTAATACACGATTTTTACGAATTAATGCAACAAGTGGTATCATTAGTTGATGAATATTCTATTTTTTGATGATTTTCTTTATTTTTCATCTTTGAAAAATAAAATAAAATAAAAATAACGTCAAAAAATTATAAAATTTTGCAGACACGATCCTTACATTTTTCTGGGCATGCCTCTAAAAATGGCCTCATAAATTGACAAGGACAAGTAAAACGCTGTGAAAAAGTCCCCGGCCCATGTAGTGGGGCGCCTATGGGCCGAGATGGGTCAAAAATTTACATTTTTATTTATTTTTTTCATTCTAAAATTAGTATACGATTTCTAGGAATTAATTCAACAAGCAGCATCATATTTTGATGAATATTCTACTTCTTATGATTTTCTTTATTTTTTATTTTTAAAAAATAAAATAAAATAAAAATGACATCAAAAAATTATGAAATTTTGCAGACACGGTTCTTACATTTTTCTGGGCATCCCTGCAAAAAAAAGGCATTGAAGATGAAAAAAAAAGAAAAATGATGTATAATAGCCCCTGGCCCGCGTAGTGGGCGCTCATGGGTCGGGACGGGTAAAAAATTTACATTTTTATTTATAATTTACATTCTAAATTACTACATGATTTTTAGGAATTAATGCAACAAGCGGCATAATTATTTGATGCATATTCTATTTTTTATGATTTTCTTTATTTTTCGTCTTTGAAAAATGAAATAAAATAAAAATGACGAAAAAATAATGAAATTTTGCATATACGAACCTTACATTTTTCTAGGCATGCCTGCAAAAAATAGCCTCAAAAAATGACAAAAGAAGTAAAACGCTGTCAAAAAGCCCCCGGTCAGCGTAATAGGGCACCCAGGGGCTGGGATGGGTTAAAAATATTCAATTTTTAGGAATTAATGCAATAAGCGGCACCATTTTTTGATGAATATTCTATTTTTTTATGATTTTCTTTATTTTTCGTCTTTGAAAAATAAAACAAAATAAAAACAACGTCAAACAATTATGAAAGTTTGCATACATGATCCCTACATTTTGTTTGGACATGCCTGCAAAAGATGGCCTTAAAAAATGACAAAAAAAAAAGTAAAACGTTGTCAAAAAGCTCCAAGCCCGCGTAGTGGGGCGCCCAGCGACTGGGATGGGTCAAAAATTTATATTTTTATTTATGTTTTCTATTCTAAAATTAATGTATGATTTTTAAAAATTAATGCAACAAGTGGCACCATTTTTTATGAATATTCTATTCTTATGATTTTCTTTATTTTTTGTCATTAGAAAATAAAATAAAATAAAATGACCTCAAAATATCCAAAAATTTTGCATACACGATCCTTACATTTTTCTGGGCATGCCTGCAAAAAATTACCTCAAAAAATGACAAAAAATTAAAACACTGTCAAAAAGCCCCTGGCCCGCGTAGTGAGGCACCCAGGGTCCGGGATGGGTCAAAAGTATACATTTTTATTTATGTTTTGCATTCCAATATAAGTATACGATTTTTAGAAATTAATGCAACAAGCGACACTATTTTTTTATGAATGTTCTATTTTTTAAGATTTTATTTATTTCTCATTTTTGTAAAATAAAATGAAATAAAATCAACCACAAAAAATTATGAAATTTTACAGACGTGATCTTTACATTATTTTGGGCATGCCTATAGAAAATGACTCGAAAATGAAAAAAAAACAGAGAAAAATGTTGTATAAAAGCCCCCGGTCCGCGTAGTGGGGCGCCCAGGGCCCGGGAATTAATGCACCAAGAGGCACCATTTTTGATAAATATTCTATCTTTTATGATTTTCTTTATTTTTCGTCTTTCAAAAATAAAATAAAATAAAAATGATGTCAAAAAATTACAAAACTTTGTGGACATGATCCTTATATTTTTCTGGGCATGCCTGCAAAAAATGGCCTAAAAAATGACAAAAAAAGTAAAACGCTGTGAAAAGGCCCCCGGCTCGCGTAGTCGGGCGCCCAGGGACCGGGATGTGTCAAAAATTTACATTTTTATTTATGTTTTGCATTCCAAAATTAGTATATGTTTTTTAGGAATTAATGCCACAAGCGGCACCATTTTTTATGAATATTCTATTTTTTATGATTTTTCTTATATTTCACCTTTAAAAAATAAAATAAAATAAAAGCGACGTCAAAATACTATGAAATTTTTTAGACACAATCCTTACATTTTTCTAGGCTTGCCTGCAAAAAATGACAAAGAAAATTAAAACGCTGTTAAAAGGCCCCCGGCCCGCGAAGTGGGGCACCCTGGAGTCGGGATGTGTCAAAATTTACATTTTTATTTTTGTTTTGTATTCTGAAATTAATATATGATTTTTAAGAATTAATGCCACAAACAACACCATTTTTTATGAATATTCTATTTTTTATGATTTTCTTTCTTTTTCATCTTTGAAAAATAAAATAAAATAAAAACGACGTCAAAAAATTATGAAATTTTGCATATACGATCCTTACATTTTTCTGGGCATGCTTAAGAAAATTGGCCTAAAAAAATGACAAAAAAAGTAAAACGCCGTTAAAAAGCCCATAGCCCGTGTAGTGGGGCACCAGGTGCCGGGATGGGTCAAAAAATTTTTTTTTATTAACATTTTACATTCCAAAATTAATATATGATTTTTAGGAATTGATGCCACAAGCGGCACCATTTTTATGAATATTCTATTTTTTATGATTTTCTTCATTTTTCATCTTTGAAAGATAAAATAAAATAAAAACAACTTCAAAAGATTATGAAATTTTGCATACACGATCCTTACTTATTTCTGGCCAAAAGAAATGAGAAAAAAAAAAGTAAAACGCTATGAAACAGCCCCCGGCCCACGCAGTAGGGCGCCCAGGGGCTGGGATGGGTCAAAACTTTAAATTTTTATTTATCTTTTGCATTCTAAAATTAATATACCATTTTTAGGAATTAATATAATAAGCGGCACCATATTTTCATAAATATTCTATTTTTTATGATTGTCTTTATTTTTTGACTTTGAAAACTAAAAAAAAAATAAAAATGACATCAAAAAATTATGAAATTTTGTAGAAACGATCTTTACATTTTTATGGGCATGCCTAGCAAGAGAAGGACACAAAAATGGTAAAAAAATGAAAAATGTTGCATAAAAGCCCCCGACCCGCGTAGTAGGGCGCCAATGGGCTGGAACGGGTCAAAAATTTACATTTTTATTTATGTTTTGTATTCTAAAATTAATACATGATTTTTAGAAATTAATGCAATATGCAGCATTATTATTTGATCAATATTCTATTATTTATGATTTTCTTTATTTTTTATATTTCAAAAATAAAATAAAATATAAATGACATTAAAAAATTTTGACATTTTGCAGACATGATCCTTACATTTTTCTGGGCACGCCTACTAAAATTGGCAAAAAAAATAAAAATAAAAAAAAGTAAAACGCTGTCAAAAAGCCCACGGCTCTTGTAGTGGGGCGCCCAAGTGCCGGGATGGGCCAAAAATTTACATTTTTAATTATGTTTTGGATTCAAAAATTAGTATATGATTTTTAGGAATTAATGCCACAAGCGGCACCATTTTTTTATGAATATTCTACTTTTTATGATTATCTTTATTTTTCATCTTTATACAATAAAATAAAATAAAAATGACGTCAACATATTATGAAATTTTTAGACACGATCCTTACATTTTTCTGGGCATGCCTGTAAAGATGCTGTCAAAAAGCCCACGGCCCGGGTAGTGGGGCGCCCTAGGGGCCGGACGGGCAAAAAATTTACACTTTTATTTATGTTTTGCATTTTGAAATTAATAAACAATTTTTAGGAATTAACAAAACAAGCAGCACTATTTTTTGGTGAATATTCTATTTTTATAATTTTCTTTATTTTGTCTTTGAAAAATAAAATAAAATAAAAATGACGTCAAAAAATATGAAATTTTACAGACACGATCCTTACATTTTCCTAAGCAATGAAAAAAAAATGAAAGAGGCTGCGTAAAAGCCCCCGGCCCGCATAGTAGGGCGTCCGAGGGTCGGGACGAGTCAAAAATTTACATTTCTATTTATGTTTTGCATTCTAAACTTAATACATGATTTTTAGGAATTAATTCCATAACCAGCATCATCATTTGATCAATATTCTATTTTTTATGATTTTCTTTATTTTTCATATTTGAAAAATAAATTAAAATAAAAATGACGTCAAAACATTTTGACATTTTGCACACACGATCCTTACATTTTATTGGGCATGTCTGCAAAAAATTGGCCTAAAAAATAGCAAAAAAAAGTAAAATGCTACTAAAAATCTCTTGGCCCGCGTAATGGGGTGCCCAGGGGCCGTGATAGGATAAAAATTTTAATTTTAATTTATGTTTTAGATTCAAAAATTAGTATACAGTTTTTATGAATTAATGCCAGAAGCGGCACTATTTTTTGTAAATATTCTATTTTTATGATTTTCTTTATTTTTCCTCTTGGAAAAATAAAATAAAATAAACGACGCCAAAAGATTATTAAATTTTGCATACATGATCCTTACATTTTTCTGGGCATGCTTATAAAAAATGGCCTAAAAATGACAAAAAAAAGTAAAACGCTTTCAAAAAGTCCCCCTGCCGGCGCAGTGGGGCGCCCAGGGGTTGGGATGGGTTAAAAATTTATATTTTTTGTGTATGTTTTATATTCTAAAATTAATACACGATGTTTAGTAATTAATGCAACAACTAGCACCATTATTTGATGAAGATTTTATTTTTTTATGATTTTCTTCATTTTTTCGTATTTGAAAAATAAAATAAAATATAAATGGCATAAAAAAATTATAAAATTTTGCACACACAATCCTTACATTTTCCGGCATGCTTGCCAACACTGGAATCAAAAAATGACAAAAAACAGTAAAACGATGTCAAAAAGCCCCTGGCCCACGTAGTGGGGCACCTAGGGGCCGGGATGGGTCAAAAATTTTTATTTTTATTTAGGTTTTGCATGCTAAATTTAATATACAATTTTTATGAATTAATACAACAAGCGGCACCATTTTTTGATGAATATTCTATTTTTTATGATTTTCTTTATTTTTCATTTTTGAAAAATAAAATAAAATAAAAACGATGTCAAAAAATTATGAAATTTTACAGACACGATCCTAACATTTTTCTGGGTATGCCTGCAAAAATTACCCACAAAAAGATGACAAAAAAAGTAAAACGATGTCAAAAAGCCTCCGGCCCGCGTAGTGGGGTGCCCAGGGGCCATGATGGGTCAAAAATTTACATTTTTATTTATATTTTGCATTCTAAAATTAGTATATGATTTTTAGGAATTAATGCCACAAGCAACAACATTTTTTACGAATATTCTATTTTTTATGATTTTCTTTATTTTCCATCTTTGTAAAATAAAATAAAATAAAAATGACGTCAAAAGATTCTAAAATTTTGTAGACTTGATCCTCATGTTTTTCTGCGCATGCCTGCAAAAATTACCCTAAAAAAATGACAAAAAAAAAGTAAAACGTTGTCAAAAGCCCCGAGCCGGCATAGTGGGGCGCCTAGGGGCCGGGATGGGTCAAAAATTTACATTTTCTTCTATTTTTTACATTCTAAAATTAAGATATCATTTTTAAGAATTATTACGACAAGTGACACCATTTTTTATGAATATTCTATTTTTTCTAATTTTCTTTATTTTTGGTCTTTGAAAAATAAAATAAAATAAAATGACGTCAAAACATTATGAAATTTCTTAGACACGATCCTTACATTTTTCTGGGCATCTCAGCAAAAAATGGCCTCAAGAAATAACAAAAAATGAAAAACGCTGTCAAAAAGCCCCCGGCTCACGTAGTGGGGCACCCAGGGGCCAGGATGGGTAAAAAAATTACATGTTTATTTATGTTTTGCGTTCTAAAATTAATACCCAATTTTTATGAATTTATGCAACAAGTGGCATCAATATTTGATCAATATTATATTTTTTATGATTTTCTTTATTTTTCATATTTGAAAAATAAAATAAAATAAAAATGACGTTAAAAAATTATGAAATTTTACAGACAAAGTCCATACATTTTTCTGGGCATGTCTGCAAAAATTAGCCTAAAAAAATGGCAAAAAAAAAGTAAAATGCTGTGAGAAACCCCCCAGCCCGCGTAGTCGGGCGCCCAAGGACCGGAATGGGTCAAAAATTTACATTTTTATTTATATTTTGCGTTCTAAAATTAGTACATGATTTTAAGAAATTAATGCCACAAGCGGCACCAATTTTATGAATATTCTATTTTTTATGAGTTTCTTCATTTTTCATCTTTAAAAGTAAAATAAAATAAAAATGACGTCAAAAGATTATGAAATTTTACAGACATGATCCTTATATTTTTCTGGACGTGCCTGTAAAAATTGGCCAAAAAATTACAAAAAAAGTACAACGTTGTCAAAAAGCTCACGGCCTGCGTAGTGGGCCTCCCAGGGGCAAAGATAAGCTAAAAATTTACATTTTTATTTATGTTTTGGATTCCAAAATTAGTATATAATTTTTAGGAACTAATGCCACAAGCGGCACCATTTTTTATGAATATTCCTTTTTTATGCTTTACTATATTTTTCACCTTTAAAAAATAAAATAAAATAAAAGCGACGTCAAAAAATTATGAAATTTTGCAGACACTATCCCTACATTTTTCTAGGCATACTTATGAAAATTGGCCTAAAAAAATGATAAATAAGTAAACCGTCGTAAAAAAGACCCCAGCCCGTGTTGTGGGGCGCCCAAGGGTCGTGATGGGTAAGAAGTTTACATTTTTCTAGGCATACTTATGAAAATTGGCCTAAAAAAATGATAAATAAGTAAACAGTCGTAAAAAAGACCCCAGCCCGTGTTGTGGGGCGCCCAAGGGTCGTGATGGGTAAGAAGTTTACATTTTTATTTATGTTTTAGATTCCAAAATTAGTATATGATTTTTTAGAATTAATGTTACCCGCGGCACCATTTTTTATGAATATTCCATTTTTTAGGATTTTCTTTATTTTTCGTCTTTAAAAAATAAAATAACATCAAAATATTATGAAATTTTTTAGACACGATCCTTACATTTTTATGGGCATACTTACAAAAAATGGCCTAACAAAATGACAAAAAAAGTAAAACGCTTTTAAAAAGCCCCCGGCCCGCGCAGTGGGGCGCCGAGGGACCGGGATGGGACAAAAACTTACATTTTTATTTATGTATTGTATTCTAAAATTAATATATGAATTTGAGGAATTAATTGCACAAGTAGCAACATTTTTTTTATGAATATTCTATTTTTTATGATTTTCTTTATTTTTCGTCTTTAAAAAATAAAATAAAATAAAAATGACGTCAAAAAATTATGAAATTTTGCAGACACGATCTTTACATTTTTCTGGGTATGCTTACAAACATTGGCCTAAAAAAGTGACAACAAAATGTAAAACGCTGCCCAAAAGCCCCCGACCTGCGTAGTGCAGTGCCCAGGGGCAGGGATTGTTCAAAAATTTACATTTTTGGTTATGTTTTGCATTATAAAATTAATATATGCTTTTTAGAAATTAATGCCAGAACCGGCACCATTTTTTATGAATATTTTATTTTTTATAATTTTCTTTATTTTTCGTCTTTGAAAAATAAAATAAAATAAAAATAATGTCAAAAGATTATTAAATTTTTCAGACACGATCCTTAAATTTTTCGGGGCATGCCTACAAAAAATGACAGAAAAAAAGTAAAACACTGTCCAAAAGGCCCCGGCCCGCGTAGTGTGGCGCCCAGGACAGAGATGGGTAAAAAATATACATTTTTATTTATGTTTTGCATTCTAAAATTAATATATGATTTTTAGGAATTAATGCCACAAGCGGCACCACTTTTTATGAGTATTCTATTTTTTATTATTGTTTTTATTTTTTGTCTTTGACAAAGAAAAGAAAATAAAAACAACGTCAAAAGATTATGAAATTTTGCAGACAAGATCCTTACATTTTTTGGGGCATGCCTGCAAAAAAATGGCCTTAAAAAATAACAAAAAAGAGTAAAACGCTGTCAAAAAACCCCCGGCCCGCGTAGTGGGGCGCCCAGGAACCGGGATGGGTTAAAAATCGACATTTCTACTTATGTTTTGCATTCTAAAATTAATATATAATTTTTAGGAATTAACACAACAAGCGGCACCATTTTTTGGTGAATATTCTATATTTTGTGCTTTTCTTCATTTTTTATCTTTAAAAAATAAAATAAAACAAAAATGACGTCAAAAAATTATAAAATTTTGCATACACCATCCTTACATTTTTCTGGGCCTGCTTAAAAAAATGGCCTCAAAAAATGACAAAAAAAGTAACACGCTGTCAAAGAGCTCCAGGCTCGCGTTATGGGGCGCCCAGGCGCCGAGATGGGTCAAAAATGTACATTTTTATTTATGTTTTGCATTTTAAAATTAGTATATGATTTCGAGGAATTAATGCCACAAGCGGCTCAATTTTTTTTTTGAATATTCTATTTTTTACAAATTTCTTTATATTTCATCTTTGAAAAATAAAATAAAAACAACGTCGAAAGATTATGACATTTTGCAGACACGATCCTTACATTTTTCTGTACATGCCTGCAAAAATTGGCCTAAAAAAAGAGTAAAACCCTATCAAAAAGCTCCTGGCCCGTGTGGTGGGGTGCCCAGGGGCCGGAATGGGTCAAAAATTTTTATTTTTATTTATCTCTTGCATTCTAAAATTAATATATGATTTTTAGGAATAAATGCCACAAGTGGCACTATTTTTTATGAATATTCTATGTTTTACGATTTTCTTTATTTTTCATCTTTAAAAAATAAAATAAAATAAAATAATAGCAACGTCAAAACATTATGAAATTTTACATACATGATCACTATATTTTTCTGGGCATGCCTACAAACAATAGCCTCAAAAAAAGAAAAAAAAAAGTAAAACGCTGTCAAAAAGCCCCTGGCCCGCACGGTGGGGCCCCCAAGGGCCTGGATGAGTCAAAAACTTATTAGTTTTATTTATGCTTTCCATTCTAAAATTAATATATAATTTATAGGAATTAATACAACAAGCAGCACCATTTTTTGGTGAATATTCTATTTTTCATCATTTTCTTTATTTTTCATCTTTGAAAGATAAAATAAAATAAAAATGACGTCAAAAAATTATGAAATTTTGCAGACACAATCTTTACATTTTTCTGGACATGCCTGCAAAAATTAGCCTAAAAAAAGAAGTAAAGTGTTGTCAAAAAGCTCTCGGCCCGCGTAGTGGGCCGCCCAGGGGCCGGGATAGGACAAAAATTTACATTTTTATTTTTCTCTTGCATTATAAAATTTATATATGATTTCTAGGAATTAGTGCCACAAGTGGCACCATTTTTTATGAATATTCTATTTCTTTTAATTTTGTTTATTTTTCATCTTTCAAAAATAAAATAAAAGAAAAACAACGTCAAAATATTATGAAATTTTACACACATGATCATTACCTTTTTCTGCGCATGATTGCATAAAATGGCCTCAAAAAATGATAAAAAAAGTAAAACATTGTAAAAAAGCCCCTGGCCCGCCTAGTGGGGCGCCCAAGGGCTGGCAGTGGTCAAAATTTTTTATTTTTATTTATGTTTTTCATTTTGAAATTAATACATGATTTTTAGGAATTAATGCAACAAGTGGCACCATTTTTTTATAAATATTCTATTTTTTATGATTTTCTTTATTTTTCATGTTTGAAAAATAAAATAAGATAAAAAAGACGTCAAAAAATTATGAAATTTTACAAACACGATCTTTACATTTTTTTGGGCATGCTTGCAAAAAAAGGACTAAAAAATGAAAAAGAAATTAAAAATGCAGCATAAAAGGCCCCGGCTTGCGTAGTATGGCGCCCCGGGGATAGGATGGGTCAAAAATTTTTATTTTTATTTATATTTTGGATTCAAAAATTAGTATATGATTTTTATGAATTAATGCCACAAGCGGCACCATTTTTATGAATATTCTGTTTTTTATGATTTTCTTTATTTTTCATCTTTGAAAAATAAAATAAAATAAAAACGACGTCAAAAGATTATGAAATTTTGCATACATGATCCTTACATTTTTCTTGACATGTCTGCAAAAATTGGCCTCAAAAAATGACAAAAAAAAGAGTAAAACACTGTTAACAAGCCCCCGACCCGTGTGGTGGGGCGCCCAGGGGTCGGAATAGCTCAAAACTTTATATTTTTATTTATCTCTTGCATTCTAAAATTAAGATATGATTTTTAAGAATAAATGCCACAAGCGTCACCATTTTTTATGAATACTTTATTTTTGAACTTTAAAAAATAAAATAAAATAAAAACGACATCAAAACATTCACTATATTTTTATGGACATGCCTGGAAGAAATGGCCTCAAAAAATGAATAAAAAAAGTAGTACACTGTCAAAAAGCCCCTGACTAGCGCAGTGGGACGCCCAGGAGCCGGGATGGGTAAAAAATTTACAGTTCTATTTATGTTTTGTATTCTAAAATTAATATACAATTTTTAGGAATTAATACAACAAGAGGCACCATTTTTGGATGAATATTGTATTTTTTATGATTTTCTTTATTTTTCGTTTGTGAATGATAAACTAAAATAAAAACGACGTCAAAAAGTTAAGAAATTTTGCAGACACGATCCTTACATTTTTTTGGACATGGCTGCAAAAATTGGCCTCAAAATATGACAAAAAAGAAGTAAAGCGCTGTTAAAAAGCTCCCGGCACGCGTAGTGGAACGCCCAGGGGCTGGGATAGGTAAAAAATTTACATTTTTATTTTTCTCTTGCATTATAAAATTTATATATGATTTTTAAGAATTAATGCCACGAGTGGCACCATTTTTTATGAATATTCTATTTCTTATGATTTTGTTTATTTTTCATCTTTGAAAATAAAATAAAAGAAAAAAGACGTCAAACATTATGAAATTTTGTAGACAGGATCATTACATTTTTCTGGACACGCCTGCAAAAATTGGCCTCAAAATATGAGAAAAAAGAAGTAAAGTGCTGTCATAAAGCTCCCGGTACGCGTAGTGGAGCGGACAGGGGCTGGGATAGGTAAAAAATTTACATTTTTATTTTTCTCTTGCATTATAAAATTTATATATGATTTTTAAGAATTAATGCCACGAGTGGCACTATTTTTTATGAATATTCTATTTCTTATGATTTTGTTTATTTTTCATCTTTGAAAATAAAATAAAAGAAAAAAGACGTCAAACATTACGAAATTTTGTAGACAGGATCATTACATTTTTCTGGACACGCCTGCAAAAATTGGCCTCAAAATATGACAAAAAAGAAGTAAAGCGCTGTCAAAAAGCTCCCGGCATGCGTAGTGGAGTGCCCAAGGGCTGGGATAGGTAAAAAATTTACATTTTTTATTTTTCTCTTGCATTATAAAATTTATATATGATTTTTAAGAATTAATGCCATGAGTGGCACCATTTTTGATGAATATTCTATTTCTTATGATTTTGTTTAGTTTTCATCCGACGTCAAACATTATGAAATTTTGCAGACATGATCATTACATTTTTCTGTACACGCATGCAAAAATTGGCCTCAAAAAATGACAAAAAAGAAGTAAAGCGCTGTCAAAAAGCCCCCGACTCGCGTAGTGGGGCGCCCAGGGGATAGGATAGGTCAAAAATTTATATTTTTATTTTTCTTTTACATTATAAAATTTATATATAATTTTTAGGAATTAATGCCACAAGTGGCACCATTTTTGACGAATATTCTATTTCTTATGATTTTATTTATTTGTCATTTTTTGAAAAATAAAATAAAAGAAAAATGACGTCACAACATTATGAAATTTTGTACAAATAATCCTTACATTTTTCTAGGCATCACTGCAAAAAAATGGCCTAAAAAAATAACAAAAAAGTAAAACGCTGTCAAAAAGCCCCTGGGCCACGTAGTGGGACGCCTAAGGGCTGGAATCGATCAAAAATTTATATTTTTATTTATGTTTTGCATTCTGAAATTAATATATGATATTTAGGAATTAATGCAACAAGTAGCACCATTTTTTATCAATATTCTATTTTTTTATGATTTTCTTTATTTTTTGTATTTGACAAATAAAATAAAATAAAAAAGACGTCAAAATGCTATGAAATTTTTTTAGACACGATCCTTACATTTTGCATGGCATGCTTGCAAAAAATGGCCTCAAAAAATGACAAAATAAAAGTGAAAGGCTGCCAAAAAGCCCCCGGCCGGCGCAGTGGGGCACCCAGGGGCCGGGATGGGTAAAAAATTTACATTTTTATTTATGTTTTGGATTCTAAAATTGGTATATGATTTTGAGGAATTAATGCCACAAGCGGCACCATTTTTTTATGAAAATTCTATTTTTTATTATTTTCTTTATTTTTTGTCTTTGAAACATAAAATAAAATGACGTCAAAAAATTATGAAATTTTACAGACACGATCCTTACATTTTTCTAGGCATGCGTGCAAAAAATGACCTCAAAAATGACAAAAAAAGTAAAACGCTTCCAAAAAGCTCGCGACTCGCGCAATGACGCGGCTAGGGGCCAGGATGAGTCAATACTTTAGATTTTTATTTATGTTTTACATTCTGAAATTAATATACAATTTTTAGGAATTATTACAATAAGCGGCACCATTTTTTGATGAATATTCTATTTTTTATGATTTTTTTATTTTTCATCTTTGAAAAATAAAATAAAATAAAAATGACGTCAAAAAATTATAAAATTTTCCAAGCACGGTCCTTACATTTTTATGGCCATGATTGTAAAACTTGGCTAGAAAAAATGACAAAAAAAGTAAAACGCTGTCAAAAAGCCCCCGACCCACGTAATGGGGCGCCTAGGGGCCGGGGCGGGTAAAAAATTTATAGTTTTATTTATGTTTTACATTCTAAAATTAATATACAATTTTTAGGAATTAATACAACAAGCGGCACCATTTTTTGATGAATATTCTATTTTCAATGATTTTCTTTATTTTCGTCAGTGAAAAATAAAATAAAATAAAAGCGACGTCAAAAAATGATAAAATTTTGCAAACATGATCCTTTCATTTTTCCGGGCATGCTTACGAAACTGGGCCTAAAAAAATGACAAAAAAAGTAAAATACTATCAAAAAGCCCCCGGGCCGTGTGGGAGCGCCCAGGGGTCAGAATGGGTTAAAACTTTATATTTTTATTTATCTATTGCCTTCTAAAATTAATATATGATTTTTAGGAATAAATGCCACAACTAGCACCATTTTTTATGAATATTTTATTTTTTTACGATTTTCTTTACTTTTCATCTTTGAAAAATAAAATAAAATAAAAATAACGTCAAAACATTATGAAATTTTGCAAACACGATCACTATATTTTTTCTGGGCATGCCTATAAAAAATGGCCTCAAAAAATGAAAAACAAAAAAATAAAACGCTGTCAAAAAGCCCTCGACCCACGCAGTGGGGCTCCCAGGGGCCGGGATGAGTAAAAAATTTACAGTTTTATTTATGTTGTACATTCTAAAATTAATATAGAATTTTTCAGAATTAATACAACAAGCGGCACCATTTTTTGATGAATATTTTATTTTTTATGATTTTTTTTATTTTTCGTCTGTGAATGATAAACTAAAATAAAAACGACGTCAAAAAGTTGTGAAATTTTACAAACACGGTCCTTACATTTTTTTGGGCATGCCTGCAAAAAAAAAGACTCAAAAATGAAAAAAAAATGAAAAATGCGAAATAAAAGCCCTCGGCCCGCGTAGTGGCTAGCGGCCGGGATGGGTACAAAATTTACATTTTTATTTATGTTTTAGATTCTAAAATTAGTATATGATTTTTCAAAATTTATGCGACATGCGGCACCATTATTTATGAATATTCTATTTTTTATCATTATCTTTATTTTTCATCTTTAAAAAATAAAATTAAATTAAATTAACGTTAAAATATTATGAAATTTTTTTAGACACGATCCTTTCATTTTGCACGGCATGCCTGCAAAAAATGGCCTAAAAAATGGCAAAAATGGGGTAAAAGGCTGTCAAAAAGCCCTCGGCCCGGGCGGTGGGGCGCCCTGGGGCCGGGATGGGTAAAAAAAATTACATTTTTATTTATGTTTTGGATTCTACAATTAGTATATGCTTTTTAGGAATTAATGCCACAAGCAGCACTGTTTTTGCTGAATATTCTATTTTTCATGATTTTGTTTATTTTTCATCTTTCAAAAATAAAATAAAATAAAAACGACGTCAAAAAATTATGAAATTTACAGACACGATCCTTACATTTTTCAGGGCATGCGTCCAAAAAGTGGCCCCAAAAAATGACAAAAAAATTAAAACACTGTCAAAAAGCTCACGACCCGCACAATGGGGCGCCTAGGGGCCGGAATGGGTCAAAATTTTACATTTTTATTTATGTTTTACATTCTAAAATTAATATACAAGTTTTAGGAATTAATACAATAAGCATCACCATTTTTTGATGAATATTTTATTTTTATGATTTTCTATTTTTCGTCTTTGACAAATAAAATAAAATAAAAACAACTTTAAAAAATTATGAAATTTTACAGACACAATCCTTACATTTTTCTAGGCATAATTGCAAAAATTGGCCAGAAAAAATGACAAAAAAAGTAAAACGCTGTCAAAAAGCCCCCGACCTGCGTAGTGGAGCGACCTGGGGCCGGGATGGGTCAAAAATTTACATTTTTATTTAACTCTTGCTTTCTAAAATTAATATATGATTTTTACGAATTAATGCCTCAAGTGGCATGATTTTTTAAGAATATTCTATTTTTTATGATTTTCGTTATTTTTTGTCTTTGAAAAATAAAATAAAATAAACAGGACATTAAAACATTATGAAATTCTGCAAAAATGATCCTTACAATTTCCTAGGCATTTCTACAAAAAACTTGCCTCAAAAAATGACAAAAAAGGTAAAACGCTGTCAAAAAGACGCCGGCCCGCGCAGTGGGGCGCCCAGGGCCGAGATGGGTAAAAAATTTACATTTTTCTTTATGTTTTACATTCTAAAATTAGTATACAATTTTTAGGAATTAATACATTAAGCGGCACTATTTTTTTGTCAAATATTCTATTTTTTATGATTTCTTTTATTTTTTGTATTTGAAAAATAAAATAAAATAAAAATGATGTGAAAAAATTATAAAATTTTGCTAACATGATCCTTAGATTTTTCTAGGCATGATTGCAAAAATTGGCCTGAAAGAATGATCGAAAAAAGTAAAACGCTGTCAAAATACCCCCGGCCTGTGTAATGTAGCACCCAGGGGTCGGGATGGATCGTAAATTTAAATTTTTATTTATGTTTTGCAGTCTAAAATTAATATACAACTTTTATGAATTAATACAACAAGCAACACAAATTTTTTGATGAGTATTCTATTTTTTATGATTTTCTTTATTATTTTGTCTTTAAAAAATAAAATAAAATAAAAATGATTTCAAAAAATTATAAAATTTTGCAGACACGATCCTTACATTTTTCTCGACATGATTGCAAAAATTCACCTAAAAATGACAAAAAAAAGTAAAACACGGTCAAAAAGCCCCCGACCCGCGTAGTGGTGCGCTGAGGGGCCGGGAAGGGTAAACAATGTACATTTTTGTTTTATCTTTTGCATTCTAAAATTAATATATGATTTTTACGAATTAATGCCATAAGTGGCACCATTTTTTATGAATATTCTATTTTTTTTTTATTTTTCGTCTTTGAAAAATAAATAAAATAATAACGACGTCAAAAACATTATGAAATTTTACAAACATGATCCTTACATTTTACTGGGCATGTCTCCAGAAATTGGCCTCAAAAAATGATAAAAAAAGTAAAACGCTGTCAAAATGCCCCCGGCCCGCACAGTGGGGTGCCCAGGGGGATAGGTCAAAAATTTACATTTTTATATATCTTTTGCATTCTAAAATTAATTTCTAATTTTTAGGAATTAATGCCACAAGTGGCACCATTTTTTATGAATATTCTATGTTCAATAATTTTCTTTATTTTTCGTCTTTAAAAAATAAAATAAAATAAAAATGTGTCAAAATATTATGAAATTTTACAGACATGATCCTTACATTTTTCTGGGCATGCCAGCAAAAAATGACAAAAGAAAGTAAAATGCTGTCAAAAAGCCCCCGCCCCGCGCAATGGGGCGTGCAGGGGCCGGGGTGGGTCAAAAATTTACATTTTTATTTATGTTTTGCATTCTAAAATTTATATACAATTTTGAGGAATTAATACAATAAGCGGCACCATTTTTTTATGAATATTTTATTTTTTATGACTTTCTTTATTTTTCTTCTTTGAAAAATAAAGTAAAATAAAAATGACGTCAAAAAATTATCAAACTTTGCAAACACGATCCTTAAACTTTTCTGGACATGCCTGCAAAAATTGGCCTCAAAACTGACCAAAAAAAAAAAAAAGAAAAACGCTATATAAAAGTCCCCCGCCCGCGTAGTGGGGCGCCCAGGGGTCGGGATAGGTCAAAAATTTACATTTTTATTTATCTTTTACATTCTAAAATTAATATATGATTTTTAAGAATTAATGCCACAAGTTGCCCCATTTTTTATGAATATTCTATTTTTTTTATTTTCTTTATTTTTCATCTTTGAAAAATAAAATAAAATATAAACGACGTCCAAACATTATGAAATTTTATAGACATGATCCTTGCATTTTTCTGGACATGCCTGCAAAAAAAAAAAAAAAAGGTCTCAAAAAATGAGAAAATAAGGTAAAACGTTGTGAAAAAGCTCCCGGCCCGCGTAGTGAGCCTCCCCGGGGCCGGGATGGGTCAAAATTTTATATTTTTATATCTGTTTTGCTTTCTAAAGTTAATATACAATTTCGAGAAATTAATGCAATAAGCGGCACCATGTTTTGATGAATATTCTATTTTTTATGATTTTCTTTATTTTTCATCTTTGAAAAATAAAAGAAAATAAAAACGACGTCAAAAAATTATGAAATTTTGTAGACATGATCCTTACATTTTTCTAGGAACGCCTATAAAAAAATGGTCTAAAAAATGACAATAAAAAGTAAAACGCTGTCAAAAAGCCCCCGGCCTGTGTAGCGGGGTGCCCAGGGGCCGGAACGGGTCAACATTTTATATTTTTATTCATTTTTTTCATTCTAAAATTAGTATACGATTTTTCAAAATGAATGCAATAAGCGGCACCAGAATATTCTATTTTTTTATGATTTTCTTTATTTTTCATCTTTGAAAAAGAAAATAAAATAAAAACGTAGGAAATTTTACAGAAATGATCCTTACATTTTTCTGGGCATGCCTGCAAAAAAAGGCCCCGAAAATAAAAAATAAGCAAGAAAAATGTTGTATAAAAGCCCCTGGCCCGTGTAGTGGGGTGCCCAGGGGCCGGGATATGTCAAAAATTTACATTTTTATTTATCTTTTCCATTCTAAAATTAATATACATTTTTTATGAATTAATACAACAAGCGGCGCCATTTTTTGTGAATATTATATATTTTATGATTTTCTTTATTTTTCATCTTTAAAGAATAAAATAAAATAAAAACCACGTCAAAAAATTATAAACTTTTACACACACGATCCTTACATTTTTCTTGGCATGCCGGCAAAAAACAACCTCAAAAAATGACAAAAAAAAGTAATACGCTGTCAAAAAGCCCCTGGCCCGCATAGTGGGGCACCCAAAATTTACATTTTTATTTATATTTTGCATTCTAAAATTAATATACAAATTTTAGGAATTAATGCAACAAACAACACCGTTTTTTTTATGAATATTCTATTTGCGATGATTTTCTTTATTTTTCATCTTAAAAAAAATAAAATAAAATAAAATGAACGTCAAAAACTTATGAAATTTTGCAGATACAATCCTTACATTTTTTTGGGCATGCTTGCAAAAAATGGCCTCAAAAAATGACAAAAAAAGTAAAACGCTGTCAAAAACTACCGGCCCGCGTAGTGGGGCGTCCAGGGGCCGGGATGGGTCAAAAATTAACATTTTTATTTATTTCTTTGATTCTAAAATTAGTACACGATTTTTAGGAATTAATGCAACAAGCGGCACCATTTTTTTTATGAATATTCTATTTTTTATGTTTTTCTTTCTTTTTCATCTTTAAAAAATATAATATAATATAAATGACGTCAAAAAATTATAAAATTGTACAGACACGATCCTTACATTTTTCTAAGCATGCTTGCAAAAAAAAGGGCCTCGATAATTGAAAAAAATGTTGTATAAAAGCCCCCGGCCCGCGTAGTAGGGCACCCAGGGGCCGGGATGGGTCAAAAATTTACATTTTTATTTATGTTTTGCTTTCTAAAATTAATACACTATTTTTTAGAATTAATGCAACAAGCGGCATCATTATTTAATGAATATTCTATTTTTTATGATTTTCTTTATTTTTCGTCTTTGAAAAATAAAATCAAATAAAAACGACGTCAATAAATTATGAAATTTTGCATACACAATCCTTAAAATTTTTTGGGCATGCCTGCAAAAAATGGCCGTGAAAAATGACAAAAAAAAAAGAAAAACAAAACGTTGTCAAAAAGCCCCCAGCCCGTGTAGTGGAGCACCCAGGGGCCGGGATGGGTAAAAAATTTACATTTTTATTCATATTTTGCATTCTAAAATTAATATATGATTTTTAGGAATTAATACAACAAGTGGCACCATTTTTTTAATATATGATTTTTAGGAATTAATACAACAAGCGGCACCATTTTTTTAATATATGATTTTTAGGAATTAATACAACAAGCGGCACCATTTTTTATGAATATTATATTTTTTTATCGTTTTCTTTATTTTTCATCTTTAAAAAATAAAATAAAATAAAAATTATGTCAAAAAATTATGTAATTTTGCAGACACGATCCTTACATTTTTCTGGGCATGCCTGCAAAAAATGGCCTCAAAAAATGACAAAAAAAGTAAAACGCTGTCAAAAAATCCCCGGCCCGCGTAGTAGGGCGCCCAGGGGCCGGGGTTGGTCAAAAATTTACATTTTTATTTATTTTTTGCATTCCAAAATTAGTATATGATTTTTTGGAATTAATGCAACAAGCGTCACCGTTTTTATGAATATTATATTTTTTATAATTTTCTTTATTTTTTGTCTTTGAAAAATAAAATAAAATAAAAACGACGTCAAAAAATTGTGAAATTTTGCAATCACGATCCTTACATTTTTCTGGGCATGTATACAAAAAGAGGCCCTCATAATTTATTCAAATATGCTTTATTATTATTATTATTATTATTATTATTATTATTATTATTATTATTTTAAATAAAAATATAATAGTAACATTGAAAACCTTACAAACTTGACTTAAGAAGTCAAGTTCTCATTACAAAAGGAAACTTGAATAAAATGTCATATGAAGATAATGAAGAACTATATGACTGATGTCTGTGCCAATAAGAAATCGCAGAGCCGCCCATTAATAGTAGTGGAACTTTACACCAAATTTGTTCTTTTGATATGAATTATCTCCTTGATCACTTATATTACTCCAAACGTCTGACTATATTTTTTTAACTGAAATTTAATTAGTACAGATCCAGAATAGTTATTAGGCTTTGAAGTTTTTAACAAAATTTTAGATTAGTTTTTAGTCAGTATTACTGAGATTTATTGGAATACCCTCTAGTGACGGAACTAAAGATTCAAGCTCTTTAATAAGCACCATAAACCTCTATTCTCTCTTTTTTTTTTAGGAAATTACATGGCATGCCATCAAAATCCGAAATATATGTTACTCAAGAAAAATAGATTATATATTTTCAAGTGAATTGAATAGTATAGATCTTAAATTTATACTACTAGTGACATAAATGTAAAGATAACAAAATCTGAGCGGCATTTCGAGATTTTTTCCCTTTTTTTACTTTATATATTAATAATTTTATGAGGCAGCATTTTAAGAAAATGGTACAACAATAAAAATAAAAATAAAAGAATAATGGACACAACATTCTTAATTTTCTCATGTCTAGCCATTACATTTTAGGATCACTTAACAGAATTTTTTGAAAAAAAAAAAAGAGCGGACATTTGCATTGCTCTGCAAGAAAAGCTCAAATCGCATCAAACAGTCAATTTATTTGAGAAAGGCGGTAATAAACATGCATCAGACCTAATAAAAAATAAGTCTTCAAGGCGTGTGAAAACTCACACACACACACAAACCTGACTTTTTTTCTCTCGAAAAAGTTAAATTCTATAACTAGCAAATCAAGATAATGTTATGCCAAACTCAAAGAAAGTAATTAAATAACAAGATGACTCTCTATAGTACTATTTATATATATAGTGAGTGATTTAACTGCATGATGTAGTTATAACCTAAATTCAGTTTAAGATCTACCAAAGTTTTTGTAAATTTTGTTAAGTTGTGAAGTCTAATTATTATCTTGACGTATAAATTCATGAATTTCATTAAGGGTTCTTTGGTAATTTATACTTATAAATTCAATTGTTTTTGTCTTCTTTTTGCGTAATGAGGACGCCATTTTAGAGTTATTATTGAGGACGTTAGAGAAACAAAGAGAGTTGAGAAGTGTGACGTGTCTTTTGTAAATTTTATCATCGTGAATTTTTACAACGATTGAAAGTGAACAAAACCCTCACATTGAGAGTGAATCCTTATAAATATTAATATGTGCTCTTGTTTTTATTTATTTATTTATTTATTTTACAATTTTATTGCTCTCAATGTTATAGAAGTAGGTATTGAATTCTTAACATTGCAGCTCAGCTTTCTTTATAATTAGTACTTAAAGTTTGAGCCGTCACCTACAAGTATTATGCTTCCACAATAAAACAAATATAACATATTGTCGTTCTAATAATATAAACAATAATGCAAAGTTTCAAATTGATATGCGACAAGAAATTTGATTTATCAAATGGAATCCTTGTATTCTAAGAAACAAACATGTTACACGTCAGAGACAAGTGACTATCACATTAATTATCATCTTCACTCTTTCAGTAAAATAAATTGGACAGGATCTACTCTATTTTACAATTCAATTCACAATAGACAAAACACTTATGTTTCAACTTGCTAAGATATTTATTTCCACTCTTGCACTCTTTTTGCAAACAGAAAATTGAAAAGTCTCTCAATATCAACACATCTCTTTAACCAAATCAAGACAAAACGTTTCATAATTGGATCCTCTACCAATCTAGAAATTGTTAGAGAGAACCTGAAGACGACACACTAATTGATAGGGTTAGATCCACTACGTACGTACGTCAACATTTAATATGGGATCGGCAAGCTTCCAAAAGAAGAGATATATTACACAATATACATGGACGAATTTTTAATGATTACGTTCTCATTAGTGATTATTTAATAATTATAAAAATTTAATGATGTGATGTGATAAGAATTTAATTTCATTAATTATTATATTTTTTTTATCAACTATCTAATTTATTATAACCATCAAATTAATATCACACAATTAAAATAATAATACTCACCGATAAATAATTATTAGAGTAACTATTAAAGCTACGTTAATATATAATATATATACGTGTATACATATATAGGTGATTGATATCCTATAGCGAGTACATGCACAGTGGTACAAATGACGTGCATGTCTCTAAATAAAGGCAGTGATAGATAAGGGGAAAGCAGAGACTTGTCCAGAGAAATGGGAACACTCAAAATTAGAGTGCCAATGGAGGCAAGGCAAAGAATCACTATATATTAGACACAAGCAAGAAAAAACAATAAAGTCCCTCAATTCCCCCTCTGTGTTGCAGGAATTGAAGATTTTGTTTTGGCGGTGGTTGGGAGGGCAAGAGATGTTTTTCCCATACCCTCTTAGATTCTTATCCATAATATTATAATGGAATTGATACACTAAGGCAAAAGGCCACTAAATCACAATCACCTTTTGTATACTCCTTTGCATTACTGTCTTTATGATCATATAGATATATGTAGTGTATATGTGCGTATGTGTGTATCTCATGATGTGCATGGAAATGATCACATCTCTTTTTTACTGGACTCGGGAATTAAATATAAGGAAAGAACATGTAGGTAGGACTTGGAATTTTGAACAATCCTAAATTCCAAGAGCTACCTTTAATTAATTTGTTAATTTATCCTTCTTTTCAATCTTCTTTTTTAACAGGGAAATTAATTGTTTTATTTGACTGGGGGATAGTTAGAGGAATAAAAGAATTGGGGAGTGGGGAAGAGACACATATGGTTGTTGCATGACATCAACTCCAATGACAGCTTCAGAGCAGACAAGCTTGGAGAATGGGGAGAACAAAAAAAGAAATAACATTACTAAACAACATGTAAAAAGTATTTTAAAATTTAAGATCCTTCCAAATGAGATAAAGAGCACACATATTAAACAAAATGGGGCATGTTCCATTGGGTCAGGAAGATCTCAGGCAGGATCTCCTGGGCTTATAAAAAGAAAAGGGTCAAAGAAAGATGCATATATACATACAATACATATATATATATATACACACAATACATATATATATATACATATATATATACACACACATATATATGTGCAATATCCCAGCACTACGTTTGGCATTTCCTCACTCATCTCTGTAGTGCTGATTAGACATTTAGACTGCCCATAACACTTTTTTCGTCATCCTTGTCTCATTTTCTTTCTTGTGCCTAAAATTTAAGTTATGAGAATTGAGAAGCTTAGAAAAATCGGGAATAATGGCGCCCTTGTCTGATCCTTAGGGACATGAAGGTCTTGTCCTTATTAGTGTCTTTAAGCCTTTTTCTCTAAGATTTGGCTCTATACATACATACATTTTATTTATATACATACATATTATATATATATCAAGGTTTTTGATACACTTTGAGAGAATCCCACCAAATCAAATATGATGATTCAGCTCTATTCGGATCACATTCCTTGCGAGTAAGCAGCAAAGTTAGGTTGAGTTGGGTCCTTCATTTGACTTCTTGACAAATTACGTTTCAAAAATAATCTAAAAGGAATCTAACTATTTTCATTAATTTAATGGCGCTAGATGCACAATTTAGTCACGGATGTCCCGTATCTTCTTCTTTTTTATTGTCATTATTTGTGTTTTTTTAGTACTTTATGAGTATATGATCAGTGCCTGTCGTTTGGCCCCTTTGATTTTATATACGCTTCGGCTGATGAAATAATGTGGGATTTTCTGGAAGATTGATTTCCCTCATCAGTTAATAATATTTATTTCCTACGAGATTTTTATTTACAAATGGGTAAGAAAAAAAAAAGTTGAAAACTTGAATTTGCTAGCATTAATAGCAGTGACATACAAAGTAAGCAATTTCTAATATATATTGTGGACACGAGTATGGTGGCAATAAGAGTGCAGGAAAAAAAAAATAAAGAAAACATAACGATAAGGCAATTATAAGTCTTGATTCAGTTTTATTGCTTAGAAAAATCCATTTCCAAAGCAAGTCCTACCCTTCTCAAACGGATTCAAATTAACCGCATATATAGGATTCGCCTTAATGAATGGCTAAAAATTGTAGTTGCATTCTTTTTTTTTTTATGGCCAGTTCTTGATATTTTTTATGTTATTTGTATTAGTTGTTATTAGCCCTTTATATTCTAGAATCCAAAAAAAAAAATAAAAAAAAAAAAAAAAAAAAAAAAAAAAAAAAAAAAAAAACAGAGAGATTTCAGAAACTGCAAGTAATGTAATAAATAAAGCATGGGGCTCCATGAAGAAAACAATGGCTGCAACGTTTGCACAGTAACTGCGTGAACAAAAAGGCGCAGCTCATTCTGTACCCACTATTCATTGACAATGAAATTAAATTCTGGAAACAAGATATTAATTCCCAACTTTTGCTCTCAGGTTGTTTCCCACTGCATTGACAGGCCAAGGAGCGCCCCC
>NW_010358483.1:125934-141629 GCF_000414095.1 Morus notabilis | reverse complement strand
AAAAAAGAGGAAAATAATAAAAATAATAAGAAGGAATATGGATATATATCACTTAATTGAGATCCAATTCCATATCTAGCTAATTTGACAACAACTCTTGCAGTAAAAGATAATTAGCAAGTGATTAAAAAAAAATCATTTCCATCTCCTAATTCCCTTCAAACCATTACCTGTGGAGGAATTCAAACAACTCTTTTCAGTCAAAGGAGTTCAAATTAACCCAATACCAAAAAAAACAAAAAAACGGTGTAATGAAAAATATGTACCAATTTGTAAAATACTAACTCATTTCCTGAAGTTGGTTTCCGGATAAAGAAGAGTGTAAGAATGATCCAAAGGGGTCTTGAAATGCAGGCACTCTTCCCTACGAGGAAATTAAACAACAAATTCTTTGTGTCAAATATGCATTATTGTCTAGCTTAATGTAAGATAGATTGACAGATAGAGTGGAACAGAAAACATGCATTTCAACAGAAGTTGCTCATAAAAATTAAGAAGTTGTTATAAATTAGTACCTGAAAATGAGTACTGGCTGAGAAACCTTGTGAGTAATCGAGGACACTCTCCATTGAACCTTGGTTATTGGTCAGAGCAAAGTCCTGCTGCTAAATTTGATATAAACCCAACAAAATCAATCTAATTAATTATGATATTACATATATACATATATAATTAGTTCTAAAAGCATGATTAAAGTTGAGATGTATATAACACTTACCATATTATTGGAGAAGTTGAAAACAGGAGAGCTAGCAGTGTCGTCTAGAAAAGATGGTAAGCCCTGCTGATGATCAATATCTTTCATTTTCTGCCCTTTTTTTCCACCGCTCTTGGACAACTTAATATCATCCTTGGACATAAAGCAAAATGGCTTATACTCGTCATTCAAGTGCACTGGTTGGTTATCATCTTCATGGAAATATTGTGGAGGCCCAGAAGACGCATCAGAAACCATTGAAAGATCTTCTTCTTCTTCTTCTTCCTGGTCTTCTTTGATTCCTTTCTCTTTGTCATGTCCAATATTTTTACAAAAATTACCACTTTCTCCATTCTTACTATTTGGGGAAAGGAAAGATTGTTCCAAGTATAGAGTCCAACCAGACTCGCAGCCGCTACTGCATTCAGAATCCAAAAGGTTCATTCTTTTTTTTTTTTTCTTTTTTCTTTTTGGTGTGTTTTTTTCCTCAAAGAAAACCAACCAACCCTAAATGAGTATCTCCTCTACAAACCTCCTTTTTATGAAGTATGGGGAGAGATAAATTGGTGAAAACAAACTCTCTTTCACTCTCTCTCTATCTATCTCTGTCCATCAAGTGCTCACTGTAGAGGCAGCCAAAGTAAGGAATGTGACAATGTGTCCGTTTTTGGGGTTTCACCTAGTAATATAAGATAAAGAAAAAGTTAAAAAAGTGGGCCAATCAAAAGAATCATATTAGCAAATAACTCTAGTCGGCACTCTCAATCCATTTTTTAACTGTTGTCTCTCAAATTATTCATTATTATTATATTATATATTAACTTACACAATTAAAAATAAATTTATCGTTAAATTATACTGCGGTAAAAATACTGGTTGTTACAACTTACACACATTTAACATATAAATCTATTTGAAATATATCGTGTACAATTAAAATGCACGTAGTTTTATTTGATAAATTTATTTTGGCTCAAACAGAAAATACACGTGGCAATATTGCAAGGGGAAAAGGACAAAAGTGAATCGAACTGAAATCCTAGACTGGTTTTGTCGTGACTCTCTCATGCCTCACCAGTCCTTACAATTAGGGCGGTTGTGTTTGTGAATGAATCAAAAAATGCCAGTTGGAAAGCTATTAGTGGGTGTGCATGTAATGTGAGAGAGAGAGAGAGAGAAAAAATTTAAAGGAAAGAGAGAGCCACAACCTCTTCACATGGAAGACAGCGAGGCACTGTGTACGCTCTTAACAAAATCGAGTACACGTCCATTTCCCCTGTACATGGACACCTATACATTATACATATAAATACATAACACCCTCTTTGCCTCTTGCCTTTCTCTCTCTAATCACTTCTTTGCTTTTGCTTCTCTCTGTGACGTCGTTTGACTTTATTCATAATGGCCAATTTTTACTTAGACATATCCTGGCCGCTGGTACATACGCATTTATATTAATAATTTTAATTTATTGACAAAAATTTTATGAGAGAATTATTCATACAAATTTTTTTAATTTAAATTTTTTATAAAAAAATACTGTAATAATCAGAATTAGGAGTTTAAATATATTTACTAAACATGACCAAAACGTTTTTGATTTGACAATAATCTTAAAAATATAACATTTTTTTGTTATTTTTACGTTCATGTAATGCTCATGTCCCATTAAATTTATTTCAACATTACCATGTTCCACCAAAAAAATTATAAATTTGTAAAAAGTATATATAATATGCTTGCCATACCGCACGTGAGCCTTTGGACATAAGACGATACCTATGTATGTGGTCCTTCGTAAATATGCTCTTGTAAGTTGTTTACACATTAGATGTTTCTGTTTTTCTTGTACGGTCATTAATGTTTGAGAAGCAGTATTACGTTAGTTTCTCCTAGATATATATGATAGCCCTTAGGACTAAAAGATTAGTTGAATAGTACAACACATGTGACAATACAGAAGAGGAATGTGAACCAAGCTAATTTCCTACAACGACCTCAATAATTAAGCTACAGAGAAAGTTATCGAAATGTGACTATACTGTGATTATCAATACTAATGTAAAGATTGTTAAGAAGATTAAGAAAGAGCGTTTACAAATAACGAGCTAATTAGCTTAATGCGCGAGTGGACATATATATATATATATATATATATATAGTTAATGAGTTGAGGTAGAAATTTTCTTGGGGCAAACTGCGGTTGACTGGGCTTTTATGAAACCACATGCAGTCACACTACTACTTCTTTTCCACCTCTGTTGTTTTTTGTTTTTCAATCCTTTTCTCAAGAAATTTTTATCAGGAAATTTTAACTCTTTTAACCTCTAAGGGCTCGCACACGCATGTGGGCACGTGTGCATATGCGTGTTCGAGCTTCCATATTCACACATGTATGCACGTGCAACACGCACTTCAACCTAAATTTTTCTCTTAAAAGTTGCATCTAAAAAAATAAAAAAAATAAATAATTGTCATTTCTGATCTTTGTTACTATTCTCAATGCCAAAGTTATTCCTCTTATTTCCTTGCTTGTAATATTTATGTATTACCAAGAACAACAATGTGCTTCCTACCAAAAAAAGAAAAAACAAACCACAACTTGCTCACTTTTTTTTTCCTTTCATATATTCGTCAACTTGTAACAATAATCAGCTATTTAATATAATCAGTGACAAAATAAATCTTGCATTAGGTTCAAATGCAGCTGAAAATTAATATTACCAATTAAAAAAAAGGACAAAAGAAGGCCTATTGCGCATGTGTTAGTCAAAGCAAAGGAAAAAGTACCACCTTCTTATCCTAAGTCCTATCAACATAAAATAATAAGAAAAACCGTACAACCGTGATTACTGAGATATGCATTGATGCTTTTATTTTTTTAATATTTATTTAACCTTTTTTTTTGTGTTTTAGATTAATTTAAAAAAAAAATTAAATTATAATTTATGTAATACTTTATTTTTTAAATTTTAAAACGTAACATTCATTTATTTTATATTTTATTTCGTTAATAATTTTATAATAAATGACAAAATTCATCACATTATTAAATATGTTTATTATTTAATGAGATTTAAAAATAAAATTATGCTTATATCCTTCTAAAACAAAAATCTCCTCCTTTGCTCTCTCTTTCTATAATAAATGACAAAATTCATCACATTATTAAATATGTTTATTATTTAACGAGATTTAAAAATAAAATTATGCTTATATCCTTCTAAAACAAAAATCTCCTCCTTTGCTCTCTCTTTCTTTTTTTTTCCCCTTCTCTCTCAACGTTCAAATTCCGCCGTGAAAGCACCTTCCAAGCTCTGCGTAAAACCTTGACAAAATCTCACAAATCTTCATGTAAATCACCTATTCTCTTCCTCTGAACCTCGTTTCTGCCACCAGATGGGCTCTCTCCTTCCGTTTCAGGATCTCAATCTTCTCTCTGACGCTCTGTTAATCAAAACAAAACAAAATCCTCTGAATCCCGCATTGTTAATCAAAACAAAACAAAATCCTCTGAATCCCGCATTGTTAATCAAAGCATCAATCCTCCCAAAGGCTTCCCAAGCCTTTTGCACCACGGACTTCTCAATAGTGGGCCCGTCGGCGCAGACATCGAGCTCCACCACCACCCCTCTGAGATCAACAGACGACGACTGGGTGGGCAAAACTACATTGTTGATTTGGTCGTAGAGGGACTTCAGGCGGTCGACGCGGCGAGTGGTGGCGATGACGTGGCAGCCGACCTTGGCAAGGTCGAGGCAGAACTAGTGGCCGAGCCCCGATGAGGCTCCGGTGACCATCACCACCTTCCCACTTAGGTCGTGCCATGGCTCGAGTTGGTGCTCCGACGCCATTGTTGGTGGTGATTCTCTGAGATAGAGGACTTGAGAGAGTAAATGAAATGAGTCAATGGGTAGTTTACTATACTATTATTATGCATTAGGCTCACGCTTTTCTCATAGGGTTAGTTTACGGTAATTCCCTTTCATATGGGTTGAGTTTTATTTACGTGGCAATTTTCGTCACTAGTGTAACTAAAGTGGTAAAATTATTAACAGAACAAAATTTAAAAAGAACGGAGGTTACGTTTTAAAATTTAAAAGGTAAAGTGTTATAAAAATTATAGTTCAAGATGATTTTTTAAAATTAATCCTTCTTGTTTTTATCAGTTTTGTAGTGAGAAGTCTCTATTTAAGAGGGTACAGAGAGTGTAATTACCTTGTAGAGCAAAAAATTTAGAAAGGAGGCTATAACTTGTAGGTTTTATTTATTTTATCGATTTGAGTTTTTAGTTTTAGAATTTTATAGTTAAAATCTCTTAAAAAATGTTACATTTAACTTTTTTCTGTTACAGTTAAAAATTCTTAAAAAATATTACATCTCAATTTAAATTAAAAATTCAAATGTATAAAACCGTAATATAAGAGAGTAAGGGCAATAGTGCAACTCCAGAGACCACATGAAAGCAAAAGGAAATGAAGGCTAATCTTTAAAACGCCATGTGCCATTCTCCATTTGATCACTCATTATCAATACCCCCATCCAAACAAACCCATTTTTGTCTAGTGTTTCAAAAACCTTCCATATTGGAACTGCCCACCGTCATAGGAGACCATTAATAATGATTTTGGAATTGGAATTCTCTCAAGTAGGGCAAAGAAAAAAACAAGCTTATGACCATCTATAATGGTTTTGGAATTCTCTCACGTAGAAAAGGAAAAGTATCTTGTCCCAAACTAGTTACTTTTTAAATTTTCAATTGCTTAAAATTTTTTAGGAGCACTAACACCACTATTTAATAAATTGCGGGTCTTATTTATGAACTTCATACAGTAAAACCTACTTTTTTATTAATCCGTTGGTGTCTTGTAATATTGTTTGTAGTTGCTAGATGATTTTAGAGAATTACTGTTGGTAATGAAGATTTTGCTTGCCAATTGTAATGGAAAATGAAGGGAAGAAAGCCTCTTAAAAATTTTAATTAATTTATTAGAATTTCACCATACCTTTCAGAAATTTGTAATCTGATTTTACTGAAAGTGCACCCAACTATCCATTCTCCAAGTGAACATCTAGAATTCTTCCTACTTGTGAAGAGGCCTTATTACCAAAATAGAGAGAGAGCATAAAAAAATAAAGAGTGTATGAGTCTAGACTTTTATTTTTTACTCTTGATAAATATTCTTTTATTAGTGTAATTATTTAACTAAAAAAATTATGAATAAAAATTTAAAGATATTTATCAAGATTACATAGCATATGAAGTTGTTCATGAAGTTTGGGCTTGGCCCATTCTCAAGTTAATGGGGGCCCTAAAAAGAGGAAGGCGGGGCATGTAACAACTTCGGAAAGAAATTGTCTATCTGGACTCACCTCTTTCATTTTACGTTATTTTTCTATAATTTTCTCTCCTAAGTTCTTAAGTTAGTATAAAAAGGAAGTAGGGGAGAAATCTTGTACGGATTAAGAAATAGTATAAATCTTTATATTTTGGGGGAAGGAGACAAATATTTATGAGTAATAATTACATTAATTAAAAAGATATTAATTCATGATAAAAATTTAAATTCGTACACTTTAAAAATAAATTTAATAATTTTCTCTGGTGCTTTTTCATGCTTAAGGCCCATTTCTTGAGATTTCTAGTAAAATATTACCTCCAAAACTTCCTCCTTTCTTTTAAATCACAGGGGCTGTTCGGGGAGCTAGTTTTTGAATGAAAAATTCAAAAAAAGACAACTCGAGTTATAACTTTATTTGAGTTCATATTCTTTTAAGTTTGAACTCGAGTTTGAACTCGAGTTTGGAACTAAAACTCGAGTTCAAGTTTCCTCTTCAACTTGAGTTCAGAAACTCAAACTCAAGTTAATGAACAATATTTTTTCTATTTTTAAAAATGCTATAACTTTTTCGTTTTAATGCTGATTGAGATGATTTTTTTATATACGTTGACAACAAAAAAATGAATAAAACTAGACCCATATACCCTATTAAAATTTTTCATCAGCATTGAATTTTTATTAAAATACTATCTAAAAACAAATTCAAGTTTTGACTTACTCAAACACAAACTCAAAAAAGATTCTTATCTCAAACTATAACTCAAATGTACATAACCAAACACATACTCAAGTTACAACTTCAACTCAAGTTATAACTCAAAATCTACACTCAAATTACCTAACTTAAAAACATCAAAAGAACAAGTCCATAGACTTTCATACAGTGATTCAACGTTCAATGACTCTTGTAAACAATCACAAATTTCTTTCAAAGTAACAAATTTTACACGTGATAAACTACTAATTTGCTTGCTTCTTATATCTTCCCAACCCCATAAAAAAAAAAAAGGAAAAGAAAAGGGGAAAAAAGGTCATAAGCAACAAAAGAGAAGATAAATGTCAGCAAATGCATAAATTTGTAGTACTGAGATCATAATTAACTCCATCCACCCCAACGGCCCTGATGACTGAATCAAATGGTTGAATTGTACTATTTCCCTTAAATTCAGTCACTAGGGAGTCATTGGTCTTCAATATTTGGCGACAACAAATTAAACCAAACATTGCACTGTATTTGGGACGGTTTTCTTGATCCAACACCAAACATCAATTTTTTTTTCCGACTTCAATTATTCAATGTCCCGGCAAATCTCGCTTTGTACAAATGTTGAGAAACTAATTAGTTGCATTCCATATACTTTATTTGAGGAGGAAATTATGTTTTACATGTCGTGTTTTTTATTTATTATTCGTATTTGGTATTTGGTATCACCAAGTTTTTGAGGCTTTAAAGGAAAATGTTCACTAATGTTAGCTATTCTAAGGAAATGCTCGTTTATATAGCTGGACAAGCATCTTTTTCACCTCAGTGTTTATTGATTAATCTGTAGAGTAAAATTATACAGTAAAATCAAGATAGTACATGGTGCCAAATGAAGCATAATTTGATCGTTTTTATGTTGTGTCAAAAGGTATTAAGAGAACATTCTTATCAGCATTTAGGAGTCCCTTTGGTATTAGTTTAGGAGGATATGCTAACGCAGGTTTCCCCTCTTCAGACTTTTTGTTAGCCAAAAAAAAAAGGTATCATGGTAGAAGGTTGTGGATCTTATCGCAAAGTTGTGTGTGTGTGTATATATATATATATATAGTACAAGGCTATAGATCTTTCAAGGGTAGCAAATTTTAAATGTCAATATGTGCTACAACTCATTAAAGGTAATGAGAACTCTTGTCAACTCTGTTTTGAACTGTAATATATGTATCATATTCTGAAGTTTTGTTTGAGATTTTAATGTTTAGAAACATGAATTGTAGAAAGCTCTATAAGTTAAACCCCATCTATGTTTTTAGCCCTATCAAGAGAAGTGAAACATCTTCTGATCATATTATGGATAAAAGGAAACACTAAACAAATAAAATGGCAAGAGGGACCAATGGGGGGAATAAAGGCACTCGAAATGGTCAAAAAACAGTATTAATTTCTTTTCCTGAAAAACCCAATGCAAGTGGCATCATGAAGAAATAGGTGCAACTACCAGAACCTAGCAAATAGATGGCAATATGCTGAGTTGCAAATGATATGTGAAATGAAGGAATAGAAAGTGCAAAAGGGACCAAAAGGCACTATTGATGTAGTTGAACAGAGGAAAGAGACATGGCATACCAATTGGGCACACAGACGATGAGGCCATTGGATTTGACCTGAATTCTCTCTTTGGTGTTAAAGACCCAAAAAAAAAAAAAAGTGATATTTTTGGGAAATGGATTGGCCATTGGTGGTGCTTGTGAAATTGGGTTGTTAATGCTAGTTTGTCTCATGTATTGGCTTCTTCTTTTGCCTGAATTCTGATGGAGAGTAGTTAGTCCTTTGGTCTTAAATATTGGTCAGCTTCAGACCCAGTGAGCTCCCACATTTTCTCTATTTTTTTCTTTTCTTTTCTTTTCTTTGCTTTTCCATTAGAGAAGGCTCTATTACTACCGCAACTGCAGACGGTTTGTGGGCACCCCCCCTCCAGTTTGAGGGTAGAGGGTGGGGGGGCCATTTCCTGCCCTAAACACAGATTTCACATGTACACCCAACAAATCTTTGAATGACATACACAGATACACTAATATTAATATATACACATACACATATATGGTTTGTGTATATGCTGTTCCTGCAGTGCAGGAAATATTATGAAGGAAACTGGGTCCTACCCTCTCAAACTTACAGCCTGGATGCTGGCCCGCGCTTGACTAAAATTTTTACTTAGGACATTTGAGTTTTTTATTATAATAAAATTTAAATTTTAAGCTGAAATGAATAAAAATGAACAGAATTTTAAAAATTTATTTAGGGAAGAAAAAGGTTGATAATTTTATCATGTCTCCTTGTGAAAAAGGATAATTCTTTTGTTGTGTACTAGTGTGTGAAAAGAAAAAAAAATACCTTACCGTGAACATTTTTAACTGTTAAATAAAAATCAGATATCATACTTTTGCTTAATTTAATATATTATTAAAGTGATTTGACAGTTTAAAAGTGCGTTGATCCTTTTTTGCCCACCCTATATGTTTTATTTTATTGGTAAAGCAAGTTGTTTTTTGCCGTTTAATTATATTCTAACATTTGAGTGTTTACATTAAAAATAGTCACTCTATGACCGAAAAAAAATCACACTTATAATCATACCATTAAATTTTAATAAATGGCTAAAAAAAAAGCTTACTCCAACAAAACAACACGCTTACATCAGAATTTTCTTTCTAATAATAAGAGATAATTTCAATTTGTTAGTTTGTATTACAATAAGTTTAATATTGTTTTTATTAATTTTCAATATCTCAACGTAAAGTAAAAAAAAAAAAAAAAATAGTTTTGGGTACCCCTAAGACCTTTTTTAGGACATTAATGTTAAATTTACCCTTTTTAATAATTTTTAATTTAGTTTATCCGAATTTACTCTTTAATTAAACATTTAAAAAAAAAGAACTTATCCTTATAACCAAACATGCTTTTTACCTTTAAAAATCATAAAAGAATAAAATCTTGTCAACCAAATCATAAATTATTAAAAATGACAAATTTGACATTCTTGTCCAAAAAACAACCTCACGGTACCAAAAACTAATTTTTTAAAAGGTAGAGGTGTCAATTTAAAATGATCAAAACACCGTATATTAAAAGATAATTTTGCTATAACACAAAGTATCAAATTGAAATTGTCCCTAATAATAACACTAGATGATGTATGTGAGTGTAGGCGCATTTTGTCATAAATAATCAATTATTGTCTAAAACTATCTTCAATGTAAATGTTAATGTCAATTGTATATTTATCATTAAAAAATATGATATGGTATGTTATTTTCATTTTTGTCTCAATGCATAATGCTATTTGAAATGTTAAGTCTATTTTTTACCATAATCATCAAGCTATAAAAGTTGTAATAGTGAACTTTTATTTTTAGAATAATTAAAAAATGTAAAAGTTGTAATGATTAGATGAAAAAAATAAACATTTCAACTAATAGCAATTAAATGTCAAATTTCTCATATGCTATATTTGGTGACAAATTTACCACAAAGTATAGTGTATGAGAAATTTAGTAATTGGAAAATATTTTTTTACATTCAAACGCTAAACTTATAATTGGCACATCAATTATAACATTACATTAGAGATGTTCTAACGTTTAGAACATGATGTCACTAGAAAATTCTGCTTAATTATTTTTTTTCTTTTACCTATTTTGCCGAAGAGATCTACTTTAGTGTTTTCTTTTTCGTCTTTAATATGAATTCTGCTTAGTTTCAAGCAATATACGTAGTTAAAAAAGAATTCATAAAGGGGAATCTTGGGGTATAATACCAAAATCCACGAAAAAATTAATTATTAATGATGAATCCGTAATTTGAAGGATCAAATTTTTATTTGCACATTGTTTAATTGGTCATTAAAACGAGTTTAATTTATTATGATGTTTAGTGGCGTTATTCTTTGTTTGAGAGACCTCTAAGTAGTCATTATTTTTGCTGGCACTTGCAACATGTAATGTTATGTTATGATGTTAAGGATTTATGTTTGAAAAAGTTTTAATAATTGTTCTTTTCACAATTCAAGTTGAAAATTGAAAAGTGAATTTTATACTTAAGTAAATTTTATTTTAGAAAAAATATTTTAACAAAAAAATTTATTATCGCTTCTATTTTTTATCCTGTTTTTGCAGTTTTCATCCACACAACAGGGGCTAAAATGGAAATGAGTGGAAGATATGGGGCACGACAGTTGATGAAGAACGGTCACGGAAGGTATTAACCAAACTACTAAAGGTTTAACTAAAAAAAAAATATTTATCTTTAAACTTTAGAGAGATTTTGTGATAAGCCTAACGTACCAATATATTATATTTTTTTAACTGTTAGATTTATATACTTTTTAATTTTTATGTAATTTTATACAGATCTCATAAATAAATAAAAAAACATGATGAATTAATATATTAGCATACCAAAAAATGTTCATAATCTTTAATCTTTAACAACATAAAAGACATGTGTCATCACAAGAAAGCTTCACCTTTGACCTATAGATATCACCTTTTTGTTTTCTTTTTCTTTTTATACATTTCTTTAATTTCTTTTTATCTTTTCTTTTTTCCATTTTTTTTCTTTTCAAAGTTTCCATATAATATAATTCATTTACAATATGTTTATTTAACATATCTTTTTTTTTATCGCTTTACACTTATTAAATGAATTTATTTTAAATATACTCCTTTTTTTTTTAATTGTTACGTAGTTTAATCATTTTCATGTGTTTCTCAAAACACTAATATTTTGGCTATATCTCCATTTTTTTCCTTTTAAAAAAGAAAAGTCTCGTATGTTGTTTAATCCTTTTTCATGTGTTTCTCAAAATACTGTTTCTTATTGTCATATTTATATATGTTTTTTTTTCTCAATGGTAATATTAACAACTGTTAATCTCATAAATAAAATACGTTAACTTATCTCCATTTAAATAATTTCTCTCACATATGAGTCTACTCAATATTCTTTTTCTAAATGTGGTCCTCATAAAATATTTTTTTCAATTACTTTATCGATATCATATAATATCCTTTTAAATGTGTATCGAGTCAAGTTTTTTTTTTTTTACTTATAACCCTCTTAAATATTATGTTTTCGTACGTAGTAATTTACTCTATAATTTACTTCACTAAAAACTTTATTTTCCTTTTAATTATGCTCTATTTAAATGTTTATTTTTTATGGTTTTTTACTAAATTAAAACTTTTAAAGAATAGTAAGTCAATAAAAAATTTTAAACTTTTATATCTAAAAAAATATAACACGTGCGTAGTCTCATAGCGTATGGTTACAGATATAACACGTGCGTAGTCTCATAGCGCATGGTTTCAACCTGTAGTCTCTTATAAAAGAAGAAAAGAGAGAGAAATCTTGATGTAAACATTACGAAATAAAAAGGTTGCATGGGAGTAGTGGTGGAGCTTTGGGCAGCGGGCGTGCCCGAAGTCCGAAAATTTTTGGGCTCGGTGGGCAGGCACCTGTCGCCGCCCATCTACGTAAATTTCCCAGGCTCGGGCTCTGGCAGCCCGAGAAAAAAATATTCCCTGTAGCCTGCCGCCGGTGGGGGGGCTGTGACCGCCGGCCGCCACTTTTTTAAAAAAAAATTTCCACCGTACCCGGTTGCCCAACCCGAAGCCCGAATACCCAAAAAATGGCTAGTCTTTTGAATTTTATGCCTGACACGAACCCGAACACGATCCAAATAATTTTTTGACCATTAGCCCGATTTGTGCCTGAATTTTTTAATGTAATGGCTATTTCTGCCCGACCAGACCCGCCGCCCATTTTGCCCTACTCCAACGGCTCTATTTTTTACCATTGCCCGGGAAACCCTAAGCCCGACCCGACCCGCCCAATTTAAGTTACCATTGGAGCCAAATTTTTTAGGAAAAAACAAATTTCAAGCCAAAAAATTCCCTATAAATACCCCCTCCCCTAACCATTTTCCTCACTCAAAAACTCTCATCCTCTCTTAATTTCTCTCAATCTCTCTCAAATCTCTCTTAATCTCTCTCAAATCTCTCTTAATCTCTCTAAAATCTCTCTCGATCTCTCTTAATCTCTCTCAAAACGCTCTCGATATCTCTTATTTTTCATAATGGACTCTACCGGTTATGGTGGTGATATTCCCGTTGATGCCCAATTCAACATTGAAGAAGGAAAATTTCCTATTAATGTTTTTCAACCGCAGGAATCGCAAACACTAGAAAGAGCTGCTGAGGAAACTGCAAATCTGACCCGTGGTAGACGTACTAGAGGTCGTGGACGTAATGGTGGTGAGCATGGAGGAGAGGCAAGCAGAAGTGCTAGTGCAAGTGTTGTAAATTCCAAGAAGAAATGCAAGCGCACCTCAACAGTTTAGGAGCACTTAAACGCATTCGAGGAGGTCGACAATGATAGTAACATTAAATGCATAGCTCAATGCAAATATTGTGGTGATAAATTACAAGGCAACACTATTCACAGCACAACACACTTGAGAAGACACTCCAAAAAGTGTCTTCAAAAGTAAGGAGGCGGACTCGATCTCTGCCAAACACAATTATCATTTGACTGCTAAACCGGAGGTCTAAGCACTTGAAAATATGATCCGTAAGTCAATCGTATGAAAATGGCACGATTAGCAACCACATTAGATCAGCCACTTAGTTTCACCGAACAAAGGAATTGGCAACGTTATATTAAATTTGTATATAATCCTAATGCACAATTTTTTTCAAGAACTATTATTAGGAAAGATGCATTAAAATTATATAAATAAGAAAGGGAGGCATTAATCAACCTTTTACACTCTGCTAGTGGTTGCGTTGCGTTAACGACGGATATTTGGTTCGTTGTTGCCAACAAAGATTATTTAGCTGTAACTGGATATTATTTTAAAGGTTTTGATTTAGATAAGAGAATATTAGGTTTTAAATGTGTTCTAGGATCACATACCGCCAATTTAATATATAACACAATTTTATCTGTCATTGATGAATATAGTTTAAGGGATAGAGTAATGGCTATAACATTAGATAATGATACTGCAAATACTAAAGCAATAGAACTTTTTGAAAAGAATTTAAGTTTATTCGGTAATAAGGATATATTTCACCAACGTTGTGTATGTCATGTAATTAATTTAATAGTAAAATCCGGTTTAAAATCAATGTTAGGTCATATTAAAAGAATTAGAGATAACATTGCACAGATTCAAGGTAGTAATCAAAGAATACAAGATTGGTTTAGGTTTCTACAAGCATGTAATCAAAATCCTATAGCGTTAGCCTTAGATATGCCCATAAGATGAAACTCCACTTATATAATGCTTGAACAAACTATTTTAGTGTAAAATTAGGACCAAGATTTATAGACCAAACTGATTGACAAATTGCCGAACTTTTTTATAAATATTTAGGTAGATTTCACGAAGTTACTTTAAAGCTTAGTGGAACATATTACCCAACGTCACCATTAGCGTTTGGAGAACTTTTAAGAATGGCTATTTTATTTAGTTAATTTAGGACACACAAGATTTTAGGAGTTCCTATCGCTTATATGGAAAAGAAGTTTAAAAAATATTGGGTTAAATTACCAATATTGTATGGTTTCGGCGTTATTTTTTATCCTAGATTAAAATTAGAAGGTTTAGAAAGTGGATTAGAAAACTTAGGTGACTTTTTAGATATCGATTGTTCTGACCAATTTCCTATTATAAAGGAAAAAAATATTATCTCTCTATAGCTCTTATGAAAGTAGGTTTAGAAACACACCTCGTGTAGAACAACCGCAACAACGAGACGACAATCCGCATTCATTCTTGAATGTTTTCAGGTTGAAGAAGAAGACGACGACGACGACTCATGGTCAAGAAGAATTTGGGAGTAGATCTTCATCAAGAGGTGGCAGCAATAGCGGCGGCTTCAACGAGTTAATGGCGTACCTGAGTGAAGGCTTAGTAGTCGACAATAGTGAAATATTTGATTTGGTTTAGTGGTGGAAGGCACGAGCATTAACTTGGCCGATCCTAACTCAACTGGCAATGGATATTTTTTCGATCTCAGTCTCCATTGTTTCATCCGAACAAGCCTTTGTTGGTCTCCGAATCGAATTCGGATGCGGAAGCGTGGTGCGGGGGGAATAGGCGGATCGTGTATAACAAAAATTTTCATAAAAATTTTGAGATACTCTATAGATTATATTAATTTATGCACGAATAAATTAATCTCATTAATTTATATATATCAAGAACTCAATCAGAAAAAATACCTGGAAGCCGACTCGGATGATAACTTGAGTTCTTTAACCACGAACAGTCCTTGCTCCAAAGTTTTGTGTTTAGAAAACCAATATCTTCCACGTCAATTCCTAAAATCCATGAAGACGTGTGTGTGGGTACACATGAGACAAAACGGGTTACAATAAACACTCGAATTTCCATAAACTCCAACGCATGCATGATGTGAAATTTTTGGAGAAAAAATTTTTCCTTTCTCTCTACAAAGAGAATTTCGGCCAGCCTATCAAAATAAGGCAAAAATCGTTATCAAAAATTGTCTTCACAATTTTCTATCATTCTCATATTTATAGAGTAGAAGTCAAACTTCTAGAAGGAATCCAATCTCTATCTCTAAGATAAAGCTTGTTAATTATCTCCTATTTGAATTTGGAACAAAATCTCCTCTTATCTTTATCCATTGTGGCCGGCCACCTTAAGGGGATTCTCATCCCTGTGTGGCGCCAATATTAGATAGGGAAGGAAGAGAAAATCATCCTTTATCCTGTAGTCCAATTTTGATTTAAATTCAAATTCTAATTTAAGTCAAACTTAAATTAATTTGAATTCTAAATTGAACAACTTATCAAATAAGTTTAAATGGATAAATCTAGATATGTTCAAATTCAAATTTAAATTTAAATAATCTTTAAATAATAA